>NW_007728338.1:118040-182827 GCF_000696425.1 Galeopterus variegatus
CATTGCTCCTAGTTGGAACAAGATGCAAAGACAAACTCACTAAATTTACTGAGCACCATCTGTTAGCCAAGAATTTTTCTTAATTATTTTATTACGACAGCTTTCTTTAGTAGGTAGCATCTACTTAATTTTAGGGATGAGAAAACAAAGCATCTAATTAATTAAAAAATTATATGAAGTTATTTATTTTATAAATGGCATAGTCTTAATTCAACTATCTCTCTATTAAAAGCTCATAATTTTGATACATTATTATGGATTCTCAATTCCAAATGTTTAATTAATAAGATTTGTTACTTCAACTTAAGTTTTAAATATTCTTTTCTTTCTTTTCTTTTTCTTTTTGTTTTATTTATTTATTTATTTATTTATTTATTTATTTATTTTGGTGGCTGGCTGGTACGGGAATCTGAACCCTTGACTTTAACCTTTAAATATTCTTAACATTAAATATTAAATGATTTCCATCTAAATATAGCCTCTAATGCTTTTTAAAATCTGTATAAACCTAAAGACATATAATTTCATTCTACCCCAATTTTTTTTATCGTGGTAAACATCTGTAACATAAACATTGCCATTTTAAGCATTTTTAAACATACAGTTATGTGGAATTAAATACATTCACAATGCTATGTGACTACTACCTCTACTTCCAAAACTTTTTCATCATCCTAAACATAGACTCTGTACCCATTAAACAAAAATTTCTCATCATTCCTACCCCCATTTCTTCTGTTTTTGAAATCACAGTTTTCTAATGGAAGAAATATGATTCATGAATTTATTATATTAAAACTTAAGAAAACAATTTAGATATTTTAAATAATAAAATAAAGACTATTTTCATATACATTTCCAAAATTTTCAAGCCCATTAAAAACGTAAATGATAATTTAATTTTAAATAAAAAAATAGGCTAGTGACATAATCCCTGTTCATGTTTTCCGAGATCCCTTATTTATGAAACACAGGAAAAAGTACATATACTGATGTGCACAAATAAGCCAACGTATACTGTCCTAATGTCATGATTGTGATATCATGCTATAGCTATTATAAAAATGTCCCTTACTGCAAGTGACTAAAATAAAGTGACAGAAGTCAAAATAAGACTAGTGTTACTTCTAATTTTGTGTTGTATTGAATCATGTTCGAAAAAAATTGAAAAGCTTTCCCTCTCTTACTTATATTTGACACTGTAAAAAGCTTCTTTAGTCAAATTTAATTAAAATCATAGTTACTTCTAATTTTGTGTTGTATTGAATCATGTTCGAAAAAAATTGAAAAGCTTTTCCTCTCTTACTTATATTTGACACTGTAAAAAGCTTCTTTAGTCAAATTTAATTAAAATCATAACCTAACAAAGTTGAACAGAAAATTGAACTCCTAGGTTGGCCGTTACATGCACTCATCTTCAGCTTAGCTGGCATCTGACCACTTTAAGAATAGAAATGAGGGCCGACCCCATGGCACACTTGGGAGAGTGCGGCGCTGGGAGCGCAGCGACGCTCCCGCTGCGGTTCGGATCCTATATAGGAACAGCCGGTGCACTCACTGGCTGAGCGTGGTGTGGGCGACACCACACCAAAGTTTGCGATCCCCTTACCGGTCACGAAAAAGACAGAAAAAAAAAAAAAAAGAATAGAAATGAAAGAGTGCAGAACCCATAATCGGTATCTGTAAATATCTTTAGCAATTCCTTTCAGGAGCTTATAAACTCAGCAATTAAACTATTTTGCCCCTTATATTCATGGATCTTGATTTGGTATCACTTGTGATTTTAATCACATTCCCATGTATAAACTTTGATGTTCATTGACTCTTTCTTGTTTTTTCTGAGGTTACTTTTCTAGGCCTTCTCAGTGGTCCTGAGCTAAACATTTAACTCTGACCTTTACTGATTTTTTGATTTGGGATAATATTTATTCTTATTCAATTCATCCATAAAAGCAGTCCATTTTGACAAGATCAGTTCTGTGCAAGAAGGCATTTTTATAAATCTCTTTTAATATAATAATGTGTCAAGTAGCATCCTTGACCCACTTACAACCTATTTCTGAACTTTACCCCACTGACATTTCCCTATTTAAAAAGTAAGAATCAAAGTTGAGAAATTAACATTCACGTCAGGCAAAAAGTTTGACATAGTGAGGTGGACCTAAATTAAGGAACTTTATGCCACACTAAGAAAAAAATTTTTTTTAAATCTATGTAAGTTGACTTGTAATGTTTATAACGATTTCCATATGGAAATATTAAGTGAGAAAAGCAAAGTGCAGAAAAGTATATATCATAAGTTTCCATTTAAACACAAATTACAATCTTCATTTATGTGTATTTGCATATATATAGAATGTGCATCTTTAGATATACATATATACGTATATTAAAAATATGATTTTCTTATAACAATTTTGATGACTGGTAGAGAATGATTACAGTTGAGACATAATTTGGACACTTGGCTTTGAATAGAAAAAAGAAACCATAATTAGAAGCACAGAAGAGAAAAAAAATCAAAAACATAAAAATTATGGAGGAAAAAAAATAAGAGAAATGACAGATGGACCCAGAAGATGAAATGTATGAACAACAAAAAAGAGAAAAAGAAATAAATGGAGGTGAGACAATAATTATTCCAATAAAAGAAAATAACGTCCTTAAGATGAATAATGACCTGAATATGCAAATGGCTGATTATTCTAGGAGGAATTTATGAGAAAAGTACACAAACTTTGGGAAATTCAAAAATTAAAAGAAAATTAATAAGAAAATTAGGTTTCTCTTTACCAACTGGAATCCAAAAACAGCAAATAATATTTATAGTTATTGAAACAAAAGACTGTCCCACAGAATCCTATATGCAACAATGACATCATTCATTTGACAAGGTGAAATAAGTTACTTGTATTTACACAAAAGAAAATATTACTACATCTGAGGAAAATACTAGAAACAGGACTGTAACAAAGCAAAAAAAGGATCAGAAAAGAATCCCAAGAAACAGAGCATGCAGAGGAAAGAAATTAATGGTGAGCAATAAACTTCAGCATACACATAATTGAGTCTGAATTAATAATGAGGTGTGTACTGTAATTCCTAATAATTATGTTTGGAAAAGAATGTTTATTACACTGGAAATAGTAATAATATTTGTTAACCAAAAATGCTATTGTAACTAAAGAAAATTTAGGATACTTTGAAAGGGTAGGATTTATTAAAAGAAAGTAAAATTGTTTTAAGGAATTCTCATAATTTTAACATAATGAAGCAGGGAGGAGCAGAGTAACTTCCTATGAAAAAATATATGCCTAACATATATATATTCTTTTAGAAAACAGTGTACTATATGCAGGAAAAAATAAAGTAGCCATTAATGAAATAGAAAAGTGCAACAAATCTCCAAAATTAACAAGGAAATAAAGATACAGCAACTTGATCAAAATGCAAAGAAAGGAAACTAAGAAGAAAAAATGAAAATGTAAAATAATAGGTAAAGTTGGAAGAAAAAAATGAATATATCAGTTTTTTGTACTTAATGTGAAATGACTGACTGAATTCTTCCATAAAGACCAACTTCTAAAGTAGAATAAAAAAGAGAACCTACCCTTTGAAAGAGTGCTAGAAAACAAGCTAAGAAGCAAAATACTCCATAATATAAATATCAGTTAAAGTAAAATTTAAGAATAAATATAATCATATTATAAGACAAATGTAAAAAGTTATAAACAGTATAAATGAAGAAACTAAATATACAAATCAAAATATTTTTCAAATATAACAATTGAAAAAATAAATGCACAATGCAAAAATTTTATGTTATTCTTTTATATTTGGAAGAACCTAATAAATAAATTATTAATTAAACCATAGAGGAATGAAGCAATGTAATCAGTGCATTAAAAATATTATATGTGTAAATACAAAGAACCTTATGCCTCATAAATTTGCATGTCATATACATTTATCAACATCAATCAAATATTTGACTGTGATGGTTTATTTTACATGTCAACTTGGCTAGGCTATAGTACCCAGTTTTGGTCAAACATTAGACTAGGTATTGCTATGAAGAGTTTTTTAAAATTTTTATTTAAATTTATTTTTAATTGTATATATTTGTGGGTTACAGTGTGTTGTTTCAATATGTGCAGATATTGTACAGTGACTCACGTAGGGCAGTTAGTATATCTATCACTTTAACATTCATTTTTTCTCTGTACTGATTATGGTCAAGATTCTCTTTTCTAGCTATTTACAAACATGCAACATAGTATTATTAGCTCTAATCAGCCTAGAACACCAGAGCTTATTCTTCCTATCTACCTGTATCTTTGTACCCATTAATCTACCTCTTACCCTCTCACCTGATCCCTTTCCCTTCCCAGCCTCTGGAATTCTACCCTCTACTTCTATGAGAACCACATATTTTTCTTTTAGATTCACATATACATGAGATCATGAAGTATTTGTCTTTCCGTGTCTGGCTTACTTAATATGATGGTCTCCAGTTCCATCCATGTTGCTGCAAATGACAGGGTTTCATTTTTAAAAAATAACGAAATAATATTCCACCATATATATATATATATATGCACCACCACTTTTTAATCCATTTATCTGTTGATGGTCATTTAGGTTGATTCTATCTCTTAGCTATTATGAGTACAATTGAATGAACTTGGAAGTGCAGGCATTTCTTTGATATTTGGAGGAAACTTCATACTGTTTTTCATAATGGCTGTATTAATTTACATTCCTACCAACAATGTAGGAGAGTTCCCTTTTCTCTGCATCCTTGCCAGCATTTATTATTTTCTGTTTTTGTGATAATAGCCATTCTAACTGAGGTGAGGTGATATCTCATTGTGGTGGTAATTTGCATTTGCCTGATGATTAGTGATGTTAAGCATTTTTTCACGTGCCTGTTGGCCATATGTATGTCTTCATTTGAGAAATGTCTGTTTGTGTTCTTTGCTCATTTTTTTTTAATCGGGTTATTTGTGGGCTTTTTTGCTGTTCAGTTCTTTGAATTCCGTATGTATTCTATATATTAGTCCCTTGTCAGATGCATAATTTGAAAACACTTTCTCCCATTCTGTAGGTTGTCTCTTCACTCTGTTGATTGTGTCATTTGCTGTGCAGAAGCTTTTTAGTTTGATGTAGTCCCATTTGACTGTTTTCGCTTTAGTTGCCTGTGCCTTTGCAGTCTTGTTCAAAAAAGCACTGCCAAGTCCAGTTTTATGCAGCATTTCCGCTATGTTTTATTCCAGTAGTTTCATAGGTTCTGGTCTTAAATTTAGGTCCTTAATCCATTTTGAGTTGATTTTTCTATATGGCAAGAGACAAGGATCTATTTTTAATCTTATGTGTGTGGATATCCAATTTTCCCAGCACCACTTCTGAAAGAGGCTGTCCTTTCCCCAATGTATATTTTTGGCACCTTTGTCACAGATAAATTGGCCGTGAATATGTGGGTTTATTTCAGGGTATGCCTTTCTATTCTATTCTATTCCATTGGTAAATGTGTCTGTTTTTGTGCCAGTATCATGCCGTTTTGGTTACTATAGCTTTATAGCATATTTTGAAGTCAGGTAGTGCTATGCCTCCAGCTTTGTTTTTGTTGTTCAAGGTTGCTATGGCTATATGGAGTCTTGTGTAGTTTCATACAAATTTGAAAAACATCTTTTCTATTTCTGTGAAGAATGCCATTGGTGTTTTAATAGTGATTGTATTGAATCTGTAGATTGCTTTGGGTAATATGGACATTTGATGATATTAATTCTTCTAACCCATGAACATGGGATGTCTTCTGTTTCTTTGTGTTTTCTTCAATTTCTTTTACCAACTTTTTATAGTTTTCATTATAGACATCTTTTACCTTCTTGGTCAAATTTACTCCTAGATTTTTTTTTTTTTTTTTTTTTTTTTTTTGGTAGCTATTATAAATGGGATTACTTTCTTGATTTTTTTTTTCCAGATATTTTGTTATTGGCATATAGGAATGCTACTGATTTTTGTATGTTGACTTTAAATCCTGTCACTTTACTAAATTCATTTATTAGTTCTAGTAATTTTTTGGTAGAGTCATTAGGATTTTCAATGTACATGGTCATGTCATCTGCAAACAGGGATAATTTGACTTCCTCTTTTCCAATTTGGATCCCATTATTGCTTTCTCTTGCCTTATTGCTCTGGCTAGAACTTCCAGTACTGTGTTGAATAAGAGTTATTTTTTTTTAAAGAAGATATATTTTTAAATGTGATTAACATTTTAATCTGCAGACTTTGAGTAAAGCAGATTACCCTTTATAATGTGGTTGGGCCTCATGCAATCAGTTTAAGGCCTTGTAAAAAAAAAGACTGAGCTTCCCCAGCTAAGAAGGAGTTCTGCCTCTAGTCTGTCTTTGAACATGAGACTGTAACATGAGCTCTGCTATTGGCCTGCAGCCTTGTGTAAACCAATTCCTTCAGCTTAAATAAATCTCTATCTCTCCTTTCTTTGTCTTTGTATATATACAGTCATGCATTGCTTAACAAGGAGGAAATGTTCTGAGAAATGCATCATTAGGCAATTTTGTCATTGTGTGAAAGTGTATTATGAAAGGAAACAGCAGTGAATTTTGAATTTTCTCATTATCTACATTAGCCACTAGTTGCATGAGCGTGAGCCATCTAACTGTGTTTCTAAGTCACTCTGTGCCTAACTCTCCTCATCCGTTAAATGGGGATTAAAACAATACCACCCCTACAAAGTTATGAAAATTAAATTATGGTTAAGGATTGTGCTTGGTTCTCAGCAAACACACAGTGAATGTTAGCTAGTTGTTATTAGCCATTACTTTGTTATGGGGATGGGTGGACATCATTTAAAATGCAAGAATTATAAAGTGGAGAACAACCCTTTCATTTGACCTAATCTGTCAAATGCTTGACTTTCTATCTTAAAGATCTGAGCTACCCTTGGGAGCTGCCACTTTACTGAACTAGCACTCCTTCTGAACATATTTTGCAGTAGGTTTGTTTATGTAGGCATCACAATACACACATGCGTAAAGCATTGCACTATGACGTTATGATGGCTGTGACATCATGAGGTGATAGGAATTTTTTCGTTCCATTATAAACTTATGGGATCACCGTCATATATGCGGTCCACCATTGACCTAAATGTCATTATGTTATTATGCAGTGCATGACTGTATAAACACACACACACACACATATGTATATATATGCATATACACACACTTGTGTAATGTATACACTTATCTTAGTCTGTTTGTGCTACTAAAACAAAATACCTGAGACTGGGTAATTTACAAAGAATGGAAATTTATCTGTCATGGTTCCGGAGGCTAGAAAGTCCAAGATTAAGGCACTGGTAGATTTAGTTTTCTTATCAGAGTCCAGTCTCTTCTTCCCAGATGGCTCCTTGAATGCTGAATCCTCCAGAGAGGAGGAACACTCTGTTCTGACTTGGTAGAAGAGGGAAGGGCAAAAGGGGAAAACTCCCTTCATCAGTCCTTCTATAGGGTACCTAATCCCATTAATCAGGGCAGAGCCCTCATGACTCATTCGCCTTCCAAAGGCTGTACTTCTCAGTACTGTTGCATTGAGAATTACGTTTCAACATGAGTTTTGGACAGAAACATTTAAGCCATAGCAATACTATACATTGGTATTTGAGATGTATTAGTCAGGGTTCTCCAGAGAAACATGCATACATATCTGTATCTACACCTATATACATCCCGTTTGTTCTGTTTCTCTGGAGAACCCTATTACATTGGCCACAAAGAAAATCTTGATAAAACTTTTAAATCAAAGATTTTATGATTCAAATCTCTATGGTATTCTAAATAATTATGAAGAGGTAACCAGAAGTTCTTAATGGTGTGAAATTATGAAATAAGAAAGATAAAGAAAATCAAATATGACATATCAAAGTATACAAGAAGCACTGAAAATTGCCATTTCATACAAAAGGGCAAAGACTGTACTCAGAAGAAAAAACATACATTGAAATAAATTTTCATTATTAAAAAAAAGAGCAAAACAATTTTACAACAGGTTCTAACATTTAGAAAACTAAAAATAAAAGAAGCCAAATGAAATTAGGCTGAAAAAATTATATATGTAAAAACTAAAATAAAATGAAATAGATATATGCATAACCAATAAAAAACTTAAATAGAAATAAATGTGCAAAGTGTGCATACATTCAAACTCTAATTTTAAAAATACTAGTTAAAAAGTGGTTTGCATTTCATCTCATAACAGTTTTACCTTCTTTGCAAAAGTAACATCTTACTGATCATATGACTATTTTCTCCTTTTTCACTTCTGTACTCCATTTGCTGGTACAATCTAGCAAGTTTTCTGTGATTTTAAGTTGTACTCATCAATATAGTGACCAATTTGAAGTTATATACTCAGTTTATAGTAATCCTTTTTCTCTAAGAGAGTTGTTACTGCAAGCGACAACTGGATTCCATCCAAGTAAGTACTATGATTCAGGTAATTATTGTTGGTGTCATGTGGCCTTCCTTTGTTCAATCACTGGTGTTGAGCTAGTGATTGAGCAAAGGGTGGCCACATGACACCTAATCTAAGCTCTTTGAAACTTTCATAGTAATTTATTCTCATAGGAATTTAGAATTGGAATTCAGAGAAAGCAAATAAATGTTAGTACCAATGAAGTGGTGTACACTGGGAGCTTTGTAGTAGCCATATGTTCTTAGAAGCACTAAAAATCCCAGAGGAAGAAGGTAGGGCAGGAGGGAAAAAGGAACAGAGAAAAATGAAGAATGGCATTCCAAATTCCTATTTGTTTGACTTTTACCTGGATTCTATTGGATATTTTAATTCACCTCTCTTCAAACAAACAAACAAACAAAAGCTTTTGCTCAAGCAAAATTGAAATTAATATCTATCATTTGCAACCTAAAGAATCTGGATTAAAATCATAGTATCCACCCCATGTTCTGTGATGCATATGGTATGCCAGGTCCAGATTTAAGTACTCAGAATACATATATAATGAGAGAAATTTCTCTATTCTAAGTAAATGTGTGTAGTACAGCCATAGAGTATTATAATAAGAACCAAAAATATTATAATGCAGGATATAAAAGGCATATTTTGGCAAATTCAAGAAAGAAAGGTAATCCATTCAGTTAAAGTGATTACAAAAGCCTCCTGAGCTGACACTTGAACTGTATGTTTGAACATAAGTGGCATTTAACCAAGGGCAAAATGTGGGAGAAAGTCATGTTGGACAGAAGAAACCTGTATAAAAGCCCAGAGGAGTGAGAGAGAAGGTCATTTTAAAGCATCTATAAATAATTGAAAATGTAGACAGAAGAGGGAGGTATAATGGAAAAAAGAATATAAATAAGACAGGCAACAAATTATGCTCAACCTTTTCTTGAGTATGATGGGAAGCCATCAAAAGATTTAAAGCTGGGTGTTATGATAAATTTTAAATTTTAGAAGATCACTCTGGAAGCACTTTGGAGGATAGAAGAAGCAAGTGGAGAGATATGCAGAAGCTTTTTGAAACTTCTGTTTGAAATAGAGTAAATTGCTAAGCTAAATCATAGGAGAGGGTGGATTGAGGTGATCACCAGGAATGGCTTTCCACAAGTACAGGTTGGGAACATTTTCAGGGACACTCTTTACACTTACCACACAGATAAAAAATGTGAAATTCATTCAAATTTTTGTGTGAGGACAAATTAGATGTGTCAATGCAGCTTGCAAAATTAAAAACTATAAATATCTTTGGTATTAATCTTATTAAGCTTCGACTTATTCTCATGAAAATGAATTATACCCTTTGTCTCTTATAGTGAAGGTAATATCCATCCTTTTGTTATCAAAATTGGAGTGTATTTATTTCACAAAACTTCAGAAAGAAGACAGTTGCCTGGATATTACTGGATATTAGGAACAGAACTTTTTGTTTGTTTGTTTGTTTGTTTTATTCTAATTATAGCTCATTTTCTTTATCTTGGGAAGAAATGAGCAGAATCATCTTACATCTCCCTTAACATTTCTCATCTCTACAATCCCTTTCTTTGCTGATATGTCCTTTCTTTCTTCACTTTCCCTTTGTATTTACTGAGCTCCTCTTTTTCTCTCTTTTCCAGAGAACATGCTTTCAAATGATTGATACAGGCTAAGAGTAGAGATTAATACAATACCTCAGAGTTCAGAATATATTCATTCATTGTTCATTGAGCACTTACAATGGCCCAGGAACTGTGTAAGGTCCTAGTGATCAAGTGGTGATGAGGCAAACTTGGTCTCTGTTCTCATTAAGCTTATAGCCTACCGTGTAAGATAGTCAATTAAAGAAATGATGATGTGTGTGTTTTTGGAGAGAGAGCAAAACAGAGTGAGAGAGAAACTGGATCGCTCTGGATCTCTCTCTCTCTAGGATAGGATCGTATAATAGGAACCTAATATACAGTGAGAGATGTCAGCCATCACAGAGGAGATTATGTTTAGGGGAAGATCTAAATTATAAGGATAGTTTATTGGGTGGTTTTACATTTAAAACACCCAATCGGATTTCAATATTTTTCCAATCTCACATTCATTTATTAGTTCCTTCATTTGAAATGAACTTATTTGACAATTATAATATTAACATATGAATAAAATAATTAAATGTATGCATGCACATGCACAATAACATATCTGTATGTTTTATAGTTTGCCTTGTTAATGAAATTATATATAAAGGAAGGACTTCCTTGAATATCCTCATGCAAAAGAAGATATGACAACTTTCAAGAAGTTCAGTTTGGCTGGAAAAATGATGGGGAGAGAGAAATAGTGAGTCACTGCTGTCAAGTATGTCAGAACTGTGATAGTACTG
Organism: Galeopterus variegatus; assembly: GCF_000696425.1. NCBI lineage: Eukaryota > Metazoa > Chordata > Mammalia > Dermoptera > Cynocephalidae > Galeopterus > Galeopterus variegatus. The sequence goes on from NW_007728338.1 coordinate 128,932, forward strand.
AAAAGCAATGTATTAAAAATCATATAGTGATACTCAGATACACTTTAAAGCAAAACCCCATTTTAAGAAATAACATATGAATTAGAATAGTATTTCCAATTATTATCACATCTATTAATATATGGAATATAAAACTGACTTGAAGAGGAAGGATAAAAAGTGGCATTTTTATAGAATTAAGTAAATATTATTTCTATAAAAAATATTTTTCCCTGATTAGATAATAAAAAGATAACATGCTGACTGAAAACTTATTAAATGGATTAAAAGTATTTTCATAGGAAAAGGAACATACTGTACTTGAAAAATAAACATATAATTGTAGCATAAGTGACTTATCTGCTCATATACAGAAGGTCCCACACACAGAAATAAAGACAAAGGAAAAATTAATAGGCAGAAGCTGCAACAAGGACTGTAAATCACGAACACATCATCTCTGTATGGCATGACCTCAATTATCAGCACACTTACCACTCACACCCACTTCAGAAGCTATTAGAAGCATTCAAAGAAGTTTACAATTATAGGACCAAATGGAAGAGCCCCATTACATGTAAGAAAATTGCCCTTCAGCCCACAACAGTAGAAACTCTTCAAGAAACAATGCAAAAGTTAAAAGAAAAGTAATAAAAAGCCCACTGACCAACAATGTTCCAAGTCATAGTATTTATGTTAAGTTATTGCTGAGATGTTTTTCAAGTACTAAAAAATATATTAGAAATTCCACAAATTCCTTAGTTCAGAACTAAATACAAGCAGAATCACTAAAATCCTCTCTAGTGTGGGCGAAAAACTTAAGTTGTTGACCAAATGAAATTTATGATTGCGTGGTTCCATTTAATTATTTGTTTATTTATATCCATTAATAATAAAACAACTATTTTTGTTTTACTCACTACTATTTGATGTCAATCAGTTTTATGTAAGAACAAAATAATACTATACTACTAACGATGGAAGAAAACATAATAATATTAAGATGCATGAATTTATCTTAAAATTAAGAGATTCATATCTTATTTTTACATTTAAACCACCCGGTCAGAACCCAATCAGATTTCAGTCAGATTTCAATATTTTTACAATCTTATATTCATTCATTAGTACCTTCATGTGATATAAACTTATTTCAAAATTATTATCTGAACATATGAATAAAATAATTAAATGTATGTCATCCACAATAAGATATCTGTGTGTTTTATAGTTTTGCCTTGTGACTAAAGTTACATTTCTATGATTATTTCTATTATCTTCTGGTTGGTACCATTATCTCCTTTTTTTTCTTGTTCCTGTCCTTCCTGTCTTCTATCTTCCCTTCCATCAACAATAATGTATAAAACAATGTGACAGATTGCATTTTTAAAACAGAGCCATGACAATATCTCTCATTCCACATTCTCTTCTTAAAATGTTATCGTGACACTCCTGCCATGGTGAGGGTGCTCCTGCGTTCAATCCTTTGTGTATGAGTTAAGCTGCTGACCATAGAGGAAAATGATTTCTAAAGCTAGCTGATAGAGAAAAGAATTTCTCTGTCTTACTTTCTGGGACACTGTATTAGTCCACTTTGTGTTGCTTATAACAAAATACTTTGAACTGAGTGATTTATAAAGAAAAATGACATTCATTGCTTACAGTTTCTGAGGCTGGGAAGTCCAAAGTCCATCTGGTGGTGGCAACAGTGACCCAGGAGTCTCACATTACAAGATGGTGGAAGCAGAGAGAGAGAGTAGAGAGAGAGAAAGAAAAAGAGAGACTCTCCTCTTCTTTTAAAGCCCTCAGAACCACGCCCCTGACCACCATTTTTAATCCATTCACTCTGGCATGGTGCTACAATCAAATCACCCCTTCAAGGCTGAACCTTACAATTACCATAATAGGATTTCCCACCCTGTTAACAGTAACAGTGGGGGCTAAATTTCTAATACATAAAACTTGGGGGATACAATTCAAGCTTCATTGAGTTTTGGGGGGACATAATTAAATCCACTACATGCACCCACCTTTGGAACACTGGGTATAAGTATCTTTAGGCAGCAAAAACTGCAAACTTACTCATGAGGAGAGAACATGTGGAAAAGCCTGATATTACATGGAATGAGAGGAACACCCAGGTAGCCCCCATCTTCTCTAAGTTTTTGGAGTTCTAGTCATAGCAACCATGTGAGAGATCCTGAGCCAGAACTGCTCAGACAAGCCCTTTCTGACCATAGAAATCATGAGAGTTGAAATTATTGTTGTTTTAAGCTATTAAACTTGGGGCAATTTAGTTTGCAGAAATAGAGAAGTAGAGAAGACACTAAGTGACGTCAATGTTCACAGAGGCTGAGACTGCAAACACGAATGGCTTTCTCCCAACATTCTCACAGTCTAATTGGAAGAAAAAAATTAATATACTAAAAAATGACACCATAGTACGAACAGTACAACAGAGATAAACACATTATGCTTTGGGAAGCCCCGAGGATGGCTGGGAGAGGCAGTGGTCCAAAGCATCCCTGCTCATTCTTGTTGGGTATGCCAGGAATACATTGTCTAGTGTTGTGTTTACAGCAAGCAAAGAGAAGGGATGAAGTTATGATTCCCATTAAGGTAAAAGTGGGTTTGCCATTGCTTGCCGTAAACCATTCCCAGTATTCCCCTCCTATGATACAGTCTACCACATGCAGGAATTCATCTAGGCTAACCTGTGTTGCCCCTCTGGGACTTTGAATGCCTAAAGAAATAGGGCCAGCAACATGAGCTGCCTACTCTGCCACAAGTAACAAAGTTCTTTGTCTCTGATACATAGAGTCATGGCTTCTGCCAGCTCCCATGAAACAGTGACGATCTGGCTTGTTCATTTTTGGGTAACTTAAAATTCCAGACCTTGCCCAGTTGCTGACAATGATGATGCTTCAACTTGCCCTGGAAAGTCAAGGAACAATTCAGCAGTGGTCACAGTTAAAGTTTTATAGCTTATTAGGTCTATGTGTGATAGCACATTCCATTTTCATGGCTATATAGGCTGCCTATTTGATAAGGAGAAATTAAAACTAACTGATTTAAAATGTAATTTTCTGAGTGATATTTTTATGATTGTGGAAAGAGTCAGTGATAGTCTAGAACAACACTTAGATTGCCAGGTTTAAAAAAAAATGATTTTTATCTTGTTTGACCAAAAGTTTCAAACAAATGGGCAAAAAATAAATTTTCTCTTATTGCTGATATGTTAAAATTTGGTTTTTCTGAAGCTGGATTCCACCTGTTGGTGTTAGAATTCACAAAAGTCTTTCTCTTTGTTCTTTATTTCCTTAACTTCTACCTTCCATTTAAAAGTTGTATTCTTCAGTTTGCTTTTGTGGACTGGCAAGTTCTCAATTAGCAGTTGATAATTACCATCTGCTTTTAAAAGAATATGCTTGTCTCTTGTGTGTCATAGTATGATTCATCACCTTGGATGTAGTCTGGGGCAATATGGTTAAAGAGAATTTTATCAAGTAAATTACTTCCATCTCAAAACAATCAGATGATATTTTCTTGTTTTATAGCATGTTGTTTTTTTCTAAAATAGTTTAAGTTCCTCACAATTAAGGTACTATACATAAATGCAATCAGTGTTACCAATGATGAATCTTAACATTATTAATCACTATTTAGGGGTGCTACTTTTACTTTTGTAAAGTATATGCTTTAATTTCCAAATATCTAGTTATAAAATCTGGCATATCGTATGTTTCTTAAACAAGTATTATCACATAAACACATTCAAGATGTTAATGTATTTTAAAGCAGGAAGAGAAATGAGTAATAATAGTACCATTCTTCATTTTACAAATTAAAAATGAGTGAAAGTGATTAGTTTCCCAATAGCACACAGCAAGTTAAAGGAAGAGCTACATTTAAAATTTGTTTCCTGAATACAAACCAATATAATTTTAAATGATTTTTTATTAGAAATTATGTTCTTCTTTGTATTGCACATTTTTTTTTTACCTTGGCCTCCTATACTTATTTCTGATTATTTCACTCTGCAAAAGAATAGTGACCTTCAGGCTGTGGGGAGGAATGTTATGAAAAGGAAGAGAGAATAATATTTTATTTTTTATAAAAAAATTAACTGAGGCATATAGGATACATAATTTACTTATAATATTAAACCAATTTATTTTTTATGAAATGATGTAATATTCTTATATCAAAATATAAATAAGAAAAGTGCACAAATCATCTTACATTTACAGAACAAAGAATTTTTACCCTGCAAACACACCCAGTATCACCCAAATCAATACATTGTATCAACCAACTCCAACTATCCAGAAACATTTGTGCTCTCTTCCTCTCATCATGCTCTCCAGAATATATTCACTATTCTGACTTGTATTACCAGTGATTAATTTTATTCTTTATATTTTTTAAAAATATTATCTGAATGATGTCATGTGGTGTGTACTCTTCTGTTTTGTTTCTTTCCTTTAACATGTATTACAAGAGATACATCCATCTAGTTCCTGCAGCAGTATTTTGTAAATGTTGACTGCTGCCCTCTGAATACAGATCACATTTTCAAACCATTTTAACCTTAGTGGACATTTAATTCATTCTAACATTGATAGTAATCATTTAAATTTGGTATGTTTTAAATAGTGTTCTGGACATATTTTTACATATTGGCTGGTTCATACTCATATGTAGGTAGATGCACTTCTGTTGGCATTGTATCTTGCAGTGGGATTTCTGGCTCATGGAGCATGTATAAGATCACTATCAACCAGTACTGACAGACAGTTTTACCAACTGGTACACCAATTTATATTCATATCAGCAGTATATGAGAGACCTTTTAGCTCCAAATCCTGGCCAACTTTTGCTATTGATTTTCTGTTCTTTTCTTTCTTTCTTTCTTTTTTCATTTCAGCCATTCTAATGAACTAGGGTGGTTTCTCACTATGGTTTTCATTTGAAATTATCTCCCACATACTGAGCTGTTATTGATAATTATTTTAATATTGTACGTATCTAAAACTTTGAAAACATTATTGGTAATATTATAAATAGTTAATGCTTATTTAGATTTAAACACTTATTTACCCACTATAGTGTTCCTCATTCTTTCCTTTTGTGGTGTGTTCATTTGAGATCACTTTATTTATGCCTGATAAAGGAAATTTAATGCAGGGTTACTGGTGAGAAAATTTTATATATATATATATATATTTGTTTATTTATTTATTTGTCTGAAAACATCTTTATTATTACTTTATTTTTGGAGTATGCTTTTATCATTTACTGACTTCTACAGTTACAGTTATTTTCTTTCAGGATTTTTTTTTTTTTTTCCTTTTTGTCTTTTTTCGTGACCGGCAACAGATCGCAACCCTCAGTGTCGCGCCCGTACCAGACTGGGACCAGCCACGGGATCACAACCCTCGGTGTTGCTCCCGCCCCTCGCTCAGCCAGTGAGCGGCCGGTCTGCACGTGGGATCCGAACCCTCGGCGGGAGCACTGCCGCGCTTCCCAAGCGGCGCACTGTAGCAGTGCGCCACCGAGCCGGCCGTCTTTCAGGATTTTAAACATGTATTTACATTATCTATTTTCTTTTGTCATTTGTATTATAAAGTCAGCTTTTGGTCTAATTTTTGCCTCTTTCAAAGTCATGTGTCTTTTTTTACATCTTTGGCCACTACGAACATTTCTCTTTGTTTTTGCTTTTTGTTTTACTATGTTGGGTTTAGGTATGGCTTCTTTGTATTTATCCTTTTTGGCATCTCTAGGACTTCATGAATCTGTGATCTGTGACTTAATGTATTTCATCATTTTTTATACATTTTTATTCCAATTGTTTCTTTCCTCTCTTTTTCTAAGACCTCACTTACGTTTTCCTTGAACAATTTTTATATTTCCAAATATATATCTCATATTTTGGGGCTTTTTTTCATTTTTTCTTTGTTTCTTTTCATTCATTGCTGCCCTCTGAATAAAAAGATCACATTTTCAAACCATTTTAACCTTAGTGGACGTTTAATTCATTCTAACATTGGTAGTAATCATTTAAATTTGGTATGTTTTGAATAGTGCTCTGGACATTTTTTTACATATTGGCTGGTTCATACTCATATGTAGATAGATGCACTTCTACCTACATATGAGTAGGTAGAAGAAAACACTTCCGTGTTTTTCTAAAGTCCTACATTTCACTTAGTAAGTCTCTGTTCCACTAGTTTAATTTGCTGATAAACCAATCTATTAAGTTCTTATTTTCAATCTTTTTATTTCAACAATTTCTAGAATACTTAACTCTATAGAATTCTATATGTCTCAGTTTTCTCATAAAATTCTCAATTTTGTCATTACATTTCTTAAAAATATTAATAACAATTATTTTGTAAGTCTGTCCGATAACTAATATCTGAATTAACTATGGGCCTGTTTACATCATCTCCTTTTTATTGTTTCCTTAATTATTTTTGCAGTTCATGTTTTTTGTCATGTTTTGTAATTTCTTTTTGAATGCTGATTTTTATATAAATAGTAGAAACTCTGAATAATGCTACCTTTTTCCAAAACATCTAATTTGTTACAGAAATTTTGTCTATAGTTAGAAAAAGAGCAGATCATATTGATCTAAAAAGAGGTTGAGATGGTTCAAAGCTGAATTTCAAGATTATAAATATTTGTCTATTTGCAGTTATGAATTTTCCTAGGACGTAGTTTTTTGTTGGTCTCAATTGAATACCTGAGGTGTTTTCAGGACCCATTTTTCATGGTAAGCCCTACATTCCTTTTTGTCTGTTTCCCATAGTTCATTCATCCTGCTGAAATCTTTAACTCTGTAAACCCTTAGCAGCTGCTTTTTTTGTTGTTGTCCTTCCTTCTCAACCTCTACCTCCTGTACAAATTAGAATTCAACAATTTTCTTGAGGACAAAAGCCATGCTGCATATCTGTATCACTTCTTTGCAGTTCCCTTTCTCCAGGATTGTGAGCCTTTATTATTACTGTGTACCTGGACACCATACTTGTTTCAGAAGCTAATATCTGCCCAGTCTCAAAGCACTGTGCAGCAAAGCAACAAATGTCCTATCAAGGAAATATAAATTTTAAAAAAAGTTTACCTTGATGTGTTTTTCTTAATTACTGAATGTTGGCTTCCATATCCTATCTTAATTGTTTACCTTATGGTAACTTCAAACTTATTTTTTTTTTACATATTTTAACCAATTTTAACAGTTTTCAAGCAGAAGGTTTAAACTGACACAGTTCCCCTACCATACCCAGAAGTGGAAATCATATTCACTTGTTTTTGATTATCAAGTTCAAATGTCATTATGACAATTACTGATTCAGTTAAGGTTCAGTTTTGAAATGACAGGTAATCTGGTCAAGATGGCAGAGTAGACATCCTCAGTGTCACTCTCTCCCACAAATCAACCAATTTACAACTATTAAAAAGCAATAACAGCCAAGCTGGGGCCAGTAGAGCTCAGGGGAAGAGAAGGAGAGACTTATAGAGCTCATGAGGCAGGAGAAGCCACGATGAGAGAAAGAAAGGATTGCTCCCACCGTTTTGAACCCCGGCTGCTTCAAGCCTTGGGCTGGTGAGCACACAGAGCAAGAACTGGCAAAAATCACTGCTGTGCCCTTAGTATGATGCTGCTTGAAGGCTGCAGGGGAGAAGAGGGTCTTGGGGGCCCCCAGGCCAAGACCACTAACAGGGTTCCCATGTATCCACATAGGAGAGAGGGGCCACAGACAACTGAAAGAAAGAGCCAGTCAGAGGCCAATGAGTCATCACAAGGGACTGGTGTGGTGGGGGAGATGGGCCCACCAAGGGAACACGGGGGCACAGCATGGACAGCTAATCTCCCGTACAGTCAGTGCAGGACCACTCAGTGGAGACTGGTCAAGAATATAGAACTGAATGGGGTGAAGTTTGCTGAAAAGACTCAGGCCCAGACCAGAGTTTCCACACAACCCAGGTGTACAGGACCTCACTAGACCCAGAAGTACATACAAGGCCAGCAGTTAAAATCTGAGCTGCACAAAAAGCCTTCCCCAGAGAATCAGCGGCAAAGTAGCAATTGAATTCAACTACAGGGCTCAAGTGCTAGACCCCGCAGGAAATTCCTCCATTTAAGAAGCAAGAAAAAGACAAAAAACTTGTTCCAGTGCGGAGTTTAATAGGTGGAAACAGTGAATAATCCAACATAGAACTGAAAGAAAAAACAAAATACCCACAAATCACAGACAAAGTTTGATATTAACTAGTAAAGTTCTAACACCACCAAAGAACACCTATAAAACCTAGAATGGGGGAAGGCTGTGGGCTTCAGTCTTGCCTCCACAATGACTACACCCAGACCAGGAATGACCACAAAGCCTCCACAGGAGCACCAGACTCCTGAGCCAGGGTGGTGCAGGGCCGAAGGCTTCAGCCACACCTCCCAACATCTACATACAGCCCAGCAATGACCGAGCAGCCACTGGAAGCCCCCTATGACGGGGGATGCCAGGGTCCTTGACCACATCCCTCCTCCTTCCTCCTCTTCCCATGCTATTTCCCTCCTCTTCCCCTCCCTCACTTCCCCAATTGCTTTGCAGCATCTTAGAATGTAAAAAAAATATATATTAATAAATAATTTAAAAAAAAAAAGAAATGACAGGTGAGCAAGAACAAATGTAATTATTCTACCAAGTCAACTTTGGATTTAAGTTTTCTTCTTCTACCATACTAAAATAATAATTTTCCTTTGTATGTGACTATACTGCCTCATAGTAAATCTGCCATTAGGTACTGTGATTGTATTATTTAATGTTCTCCTGTAGCATTTTTGTATTTTAGGTAACCAGAAAATTATTTTAGAAAATATTTTAAAAATATCCAATATGTCTATTCATCATAACTTCAAAAGTAATTTTTACTGTTAAATTCTATACTGTACCTGCTGAAAGTCTATATAACAATGAATTTCTTGGATTACAAATTTCTCTATTTTACTTTCACAGTTTTTTGTATGCTAAATTCTTAGAAATCAGAAAACTGAGTCGAAAGAAGTTAACACCTTTTTTATTTTCTACATAAGGCCAAATGCTTTTTTAAATATTGTATAGCAATGTTCAGTTGCATCACCAGCAAGTATTTTATAATTTCAAAACAAACTAGATGACATTAGTTGTTATCATTAAGAGAAAACTCAATGTAAAATATTTTCCCAGTTCTCCTTTCTCTAACCTGCAGATCTTTGATTACGAACAAAAATCTTTCTACATGTGTTCAATTTCTATATCTCCCCTCTACAAATTGTTTATATATTTTGTTCTCTATGTATTGGTGATTTTATTTTCTTATAGTTTAAAGTTTTTGTCAAATGCTTATATACACATATATTAACTCCTTGCCATAATTTTTCAAATATTTATTAAGATTGTTATTGCTTTTACGTTTCCATATACAGCTAATTTTCATTATTTGTAGTAGTTATGTTCTATAAAGCTGCTACGTACTTTAAATTAGCCTATACAAATCAATACTCCTTGGGGAAATATAGAGTTATGTCGTTTTGAATCTTTGTTTGCAATATTCTCATCTATATAAACCTGTTCTTTGTGTGTTTCTTTTTAAAGGCACCTTATTTAATATATAATGTTGATTTATTGACATTGAACTGCATGGTCCAGAGCACAATAACTAATGCCTGAACAAAGCTTATCCAACCCATGTGTTATCTGTTCAAGGCGTCTTGCACTTAGGAACATTAAACAGCACCTCCGAACTATGTGTAGAGACCATTTTAAACAGAAAAATTATCAACAAAAATCCCCCAAATGACAAAAAAGTGGCACTAAATAGACCACCGAAAAGACACTTGTTTACAGCATGAGAGCTGAAATGGGTAGAGCATCCTCTTGTCTGACATCAGGCAGGAATGTGCCTGTCAGGTGACTCAAATATTTGCTCTGCACTTGTCTGCAAATGATTCTGAAAATGAGCAAGTATTGATTCGGAGGTTACAAATAACTTTTAGCTAGTAGGCAAATTCGAAAATATGGAATCCATAGATAATGAGGATAGGGTGTAGACTACAGAAATTTCTGTTATATATTTAAATGCAAATATCCACATTGCAAAAACAGAGAGAGAGAGAGGAAAATCCACCTTAATATCTTTTGACTTGTGAGAAAAGCCTGACCACCATTATTTTCAATTTTTAATATGATAATTTCAATTTTCTAAAATGCCTAAGAGAAAGACAGGGAAAAAATAAATCTCGAATGTGAGCATATTTAATATTTGATAATTTGATAGTTCTTTTAAACATAATTGTCAAAAGAGTTATCAATGATCTCCAGCCAAAGACTACCAAAACACAACTGCGGTTTTAAAATGCTGGGTATATTGTCTTGTTGCATTGAGGGAGAACACATGTTGGGGGGAATCATGGGGTGTCTCAGTGAGAAATATGCAAGAGTACTTATATGATTTGGCCTTATCCTAGATGGTTTTGGGATAGAGTTTGAAGAAGTGATGCTTTCCTCTGGATTTGATGCAATCAAGAAGCAGGGGCAATTCTATGTTGGCTATCTTACTAAATCTTACCTAAATCAGGGCAGGAGTGTAGTGAGGCCAAAGCTTTGATAAGTACAAAGGCAGCAGTCACTTATTAAGTAAAACAGAGATGTTTGGTTATGTTTGGATTTGGATAATGTTCTTTCTCTTATCCAACTTCAATCATAATTATGGAGTTGTCTTCCTTTTGTCTTGATCCATCATGTTCAGAGTTTTCTGCTATAATTCTGGTATTTTGTAAAATTCATATATTCAGTAGGAAAGTACCAAGACCGAGCTGTGAGCGCCACACCATCTCCTAGGAACAATGCCTCACTGATGCTAGGCCAGTTGCTGGCAGTGAGGGGCTGCTTTTCTCTTTCTCTAGGGTGCAAAGCATGAAAAGCATTCCAAATAGTGTCATTCCCACTACAACATAATATATATTATTGAAGGCCACATAAGCCATCGGATTGTGTATACCTCTATTATGCATATAGGAGTCGGTAGTATAAAGAGTAAAAGATACAACCTGTATTAATATTGTGTAATCATAAAACATTGAGTCAGTCTGCACATTTTTTCTGCCTAAATAGAGAAGAAAAAAAGGAAAGAAAGAAAGACCTTGATGGAAAAACCAAGAGTTCTTTATTTGAACCTGATTACTCCCTCTCATTTTATGTAGTTGCTTGCCTACTTGTGCTTCTATATATTTTTTCTTCCAAAATCAACAACTTCCTCCTCTTAAAGGATAGCATGAATTCTCCCCCTTGAAGAAGTTTATATTCAGAATTCTTGGATATACATTTTGCTATAAACTTTGGCTTGGTTTAAGAATCTACATATGGATGCTGTAGTTTGTTGTGAAAGTTAAACTACTGAAAAGATCATTATTATATGAAGCAAAAAAAAAAAATTCAAAGTCATTTTGATGCGTCAGCAACCAAAATATTTTTATTAAAATTCAAATATAAATGTTCTTCAATAAAACATTTGCAGAAAGGGAAGTAGACCTATTGAACCTCAATAAATTAGGCTAATCATTTGCAAGACACCATTAAATAAATGAATGAATGAATGAATGAATGAATGAATGAATGAATGAAGAAATACTATCCTTTGATGTGGGATATACACACACCAGAAAATGAAACTTTGTTCGGTTACCTTTTATCATGTTTTTGCTCATGATTTTCAGCCTATTCACCAATTTAAAGGGATAAGTGAGCAAGGTTTCTAATGTTTTCTGATTTTATTCTACCACCTGCCTTTTAAATGCAGTCTTGTTTTGAGGTCTCTGTCCTCAAGTACTCATATTATCATTGCTGGTATTTTCTGAAACAAACTCCACCCTCTAGGTTTTTTTTTTTTATCATTTCCAGTCAAATATTTATCAAATCTGTATCTCAAAACTTGACCCTCAGTTCATGTTCCTAATGACTGGTAAGCATCTCCATCAAAGTATCTTAAATGCAATCTTAACATATACTCCACTTAATTTTGAAAAATTTTCTTAATTTTTGGATGTTCTTTAAAAAAGTACAGGAAAGAAAAGAACAATACCCATTTCCCCACCACCTGATTTAATCCCTGCTAATATTGTAGTATATAGGTGCTACCACATTTTTATATTTTTAAGCAAAATGACTGAATTATTTTTGTAAAACTGATATGCTCTTATTATAAAAAGTTCAAACATTTAAAAAAGCATGAGGATGACAGTGAAATATCAGGCCAAATCCCATGACACAAATCAAGAACACTGAGTATCACCGCATAGAACTTTTATTTATTCAAACCTTACCACAGTCCTTTAACACAGCCACACCTTTACCAAGCTCAATATTTAAATTCATTTTTTATCAGACTAGATGTAGTCGTCAGGTAGGTGATCTCTCATCCTACCCTTAAGAAGAGCTTAAGGGTGCTATATTTACTGAGTTTGTTCAAATTTGAGCAGGTCTGTCAGTGAATTTTATTCCTGAATGTCCTGTATGCTGATTATACATTTCTCCACATATTTTCTCCATCATATTGTGTAGACATTACTACATTGTATTCTGACATTCATTCTTTTTGTTTGTCTGTTTGTTTTGTGTTTTCTTTTTAAGAAATCTGAGACCAATCTGATCATTTTCACCTGTTAACAACTCCCCTTCTTACCTGAATTATTAAATAATTTTTTTTCTTTTACCCATTTTTTAAAAATTATTGCTGTATTGGAATATGTCTTTGTCCTGTTTAATCTCTAAGAGCGTATGGCCATTTTTTAATATTCAGATTCAGTTTTCTTCATTCTAAGAAAATAAATTTTATTTTCCATTTTAGATATCTGCATTTTAGAAATAGATTATGATTTCCCTTCATATCCCTCTGTTTGCTCTAAGTGTTTTGTTTTTAAATGTATTTGCAACACCTATGACCATATAAAGCATTTCCACTATGACAGTGATTTAATTTTTAGTGGCTTTTCTTCTTTTTCTCTCTACCAATAAAGTCCAAATTCTCACTGACACTAAAATTTGCTCTGATTACTGTTTGAGAATTATTTTCATTTTTTCCCACTGTATCTGAGGACAGTTCGTTTTCTCCTCTGAGCTACAGTTTGAGGACTGAGTATTCCCTGGAATGGATGGTGAGAGGAGGTGAAAATACCAGCTGAGTAGATAAAGCTGCAGTCTGTTTAAGAATAAATGGGCTGTGCTTTTTATTCTGACAGTTTTGAAAAATATCCGTGCTGAGTTTCTTTCCCATAAGTACCAAGGGCAGAGAAGGAAGACCCATTTTTATGTGATTCTGATTATTTACCCAGTTTAAGAATAGCTCTGGAGTATTTACTTTGTTCAGAGAGAGTCATCTCCTTCATTTGTTTTCCCCAGCCTACCTACTTAATCCCAGCAACTGTTTCCACTAATTCTTAACCAAAAAAAAAAAAATGATGTCCTTCTCTGCAGACTTGGGGCTATTAATAAGAACCCTTAGGACACAGTGAACTCAACTCTGTGATAGCAAGAGGTGGAGTACTGTGCTTTTCCTCAAGAATCTTCTTCCTCTTTGACATCCAGGGTTTAAGAGTATAAGATATAAGACATTAGAGTATGCTTTCTCCTTTCTTTGATTGCTACTTGAGTTGTTTTATTTTGTTTTGATCTTATTACACTTCAGTTATTTCACTGGTTATTAGGAAAGTCAAATTCTGAGACACAATTAAAAACAGCATTCTTAGCCTGAATTTCCAAACTTTAATTATCACTGTTTATGCCAACCTGTTTTTCATTTGTTCTAATGTAAAGGTATCACTGTCCTTCCAGTCACAAAGTTCAAAACCCTGGAGTTCTATTTGTCTTTTTTTTTTTTTTTTTTTTTTTTTTTTTAAAAACAGCATTCTTAGCCTGAATTTCCAAACTTTAATTATCACTGTTTATGCCAACCTGTTTTTCATTTGTTCTAATGTAAAGGTATCACTGTCCTTCCAGTCACAAAGTTCAAAACCCTGGAGTTCTATTTGTCTTTTTTTTTTTTTTTTGTGACCGGTAAGGGGATCGCAACCCACCGGCCATCTCTATATAGGATCCGAACCCGCGGCGGGAGCGCTGCTGCGCACCCAAGCGCCGCACTCTCCCGAGTGCGCCACGGGGCCAGCCCCTGGAGTTCTATTTGGTTCTTTGTTCTGGCTGCTCTGCAACATCCAATTAGCCATGAAAGTACATCAGTTCTATACCTGGAAATATCTTAATAGCTCTTCATATTTTTTGCCTCTGAATTACATATTCTTAGTTCAATACTAAATCCTGTTTATAATAGATTATTTGGCAAAACTCTTAAGTAGAATTCCATTCACTAATTCCCTGGCCTTCTACAATAATGAAGAAATAAGTTTTTATTGATACCCACTATGCAAAATACATCTTATTTCTCTCTTTAATCTTTGAATATTTTATGGCTTTCATGTTATTACAAACATTTCCCAAATCACACAGCTAATTAGAGACAGAACCAGGATTTGAGTCCACATGTAACAGACCCCATTTCTGTTTCCATTCCACTACTCTAAATATTTTTTCCATTTTTTCGTACAACACCTAAGCTAATATATGTATAGTGGATGCTTTCCATTTTCAAATAGTTAAGATAATAACAAATGCATTATAAAAGTCAATATCTAAAAAAGCATTAAGGGCAATTTAAAAAAAAAAAAACAATTTTCCATATTACATGATGCCTCAATAAAAGTAATCCTTCTATATATCCTTCATGACTTTATTACCAAAAGCTAATGACAATATTTTGTATTAGAACATGAATAAAAGAATAACTCCATGTACTCATTAGAAATATATTAGTGTTGAGAAACCCTGATCAATTGGAAAGGGAAATAAAATAAAAGGAAATTATCTCTTTTCCTACAGTATTCCCATTGAAAATCAATTTAACAGGACATCTGACTGCCATATTCCAAAGAATATGTCTTCTGTCTTGTTTCTCCCAATTAGTAACTCCAGTGATTACCTAATAATTTAATGTACCAATAAAGTATGGCAATTTTTAACTATAGTTTTGTTTTTTTAGTAAGGTCAAAATGAAGCATTTCAGGAGTTTTTCCACTTAATATTTTAATTTAATCTACATGCTTTTTCAGTGGTAGGGAATCTAGAATTCCCTGCTTTAAAGTTGTGTGTGTTTTCTACTTAGTCCAATGCATTTTACTTTATCATTTTTCCTAATTATAAATTTTATTCTTTTGAAATATAAGGCTTCATTTCAGCCAAAGTTGGATCCCATATGTGTAAGCAATCTGTTCCATGACTTACTAGGTATATTGAATATTTTTTGTTCTTTAAAATGAATAATAGTGGTCTCTTTCTTGCTCTTTGAAGAGCTGTAATTCTCCATGAAGGCAGGTATTATGATAAACTTCTAAATCAGCTTTGTGGTAGTACTACAACTAACTTTGCTGTAGATACTGAATTGTCAGTATCAAATTTTTATTGTCCAAATATTCAAACTGACCATCATCAGATAGCTGCTAAAGGAGAGTAAGAAAATAGGTTTTACTCAGCACCCAATATATGGCAAACAATATGTTAAACTTATTTCATTTACAATCTCATTAAACCCTAAAAAAAGTCTATAGAATCATATTTCATAAATGAGGTTGTTGATGCTCACAGAGAATATTAAAAAAAATAATGCAGCTACTAAATTATAAAGCAAGGATTGCAACTCAATTCTGAAGTATTCCAAAGTATGTGTTATCTCTCAGACTCAGTCCTATGCTCATGTAGTATAAACAAGACTTCTTCCGTCCTCTGGACAGTTATCACCCATAGATGTGAAAAAACTCTACTGAGCTCTAGAGCTTAGCAAAAGCACGGGAGGAGAGCACGACACTCAACACAAAGACACACAATTACACTCTTCTCAGAATGTATTTCATCCGTTCAACAGGAGTTTGCTAACTGTCCAACTCGGAGTTAGCTTTGAAAATACTGTGCGAAAAATGTTAGGCCGATTCCCTAAACTTGAAGTGATATTTATTGAATCTCGGATCAACTGAGTTAGACAATGGGTGGCTCATGATAATAACAGGATTTCCAAGCAGCTGCTTTATGGTGGGCAGAAGAAATCAAATAAACATATACTGATTCATGACATGAAGCAATGAAGCATTGCTGCTGACTGCTAGAAATTGACAACAATCAATCAATGTGACATGCAGCAATTAGAAACAAGGTAGCTGTAATTGAACAAATGTGTCAACCAGCTTATAAGTGAAGGGGCAGAGTCACGAATAGCGACAAGATCTAAAAACACTGGATCTATTCATTAATCAAAGGGCAGACTTGATAACTATAGTCTGTTAAGCTAAGACATGTTGCCCCAAAGAACCAGTACCTACATTGTGGACAGAGGATACCAATTACTCTCTATAGCTTTTTGGAACTATGCCTGTTTGAAAACAGAGAACTCGTAAACAAAATTTATGCCCAAAAAATAAAGCTACAAAAAAATTGAAAGCCCAAACTGGGAGGAAAAATTAAAAAGTAAAATGGGTGTTCTTTCTTTCTACCTTCATGGGCAATTGTTTTCCAAGATAACAATGGCACACTTACCATGAGAGAAATATCATAAAAATAAGAATTTCATTAATCAAATAAACAGTAGTGACATTAAGTCGTGATTAATCTATATAGCCTATTTACAGCAAAAGGTTAAATATCCAGTGATTTGGAGATGGGTAATCTGCATGTTTCGGGAAATTATTGTTGTGTTTTTAATTTTTTTCCCAGTTTCCTAATCCATGTATAGACCATAACCGAAAGCAATTAAATCTTATTCATTCATATTATTTTCCTCTTCCTTAGGTCACTTTACAAATGCTCAATTTTCACTTTTATTTTTCCTGTGTTTCCATATTTATACCAGACACTAGGATGATGGAGAGGTTAAGAGCCTTTCTTTTAAGTCACATAAAGGCCATGTCAAAAGGTCATCGAGGATATAAAATGCAGGCACATTCTGAAATATTGAGCACTGTACTGCTAACCAGCTTTGATAGACACATCAGAAAATATCTCATAAATGCAAATGGCATTCCAGAACAAAAGAATGCCACTTCTTTCTTTGAAAAATAACAGTCTAGCTTATCTGTCTTCTCTCACACTGACAATTGCTTTCCTAAAAGCTAAAGATAGACAATATGGATTGAAAGGCACCTTTCATGTTTACAAAAAAGAAAAAGAGTGAATTCATAAAAAGTGAATGTAGTAATGTAAATGAGTAGAAAATACCTAATACCTATATGCCACACTAAGCTCTCAGAAATATCAAGTGAACAAAGTTGTTCCAGATTTTCCAAAGATCAGTAGTTCTTCTCCAGTAGCAGATCATTGACTTTGAAAACACTATGAATTTATTAAAAACAACAACTACAATAACTACTTTGGCTGATCTTTCAAAAAAATCTCTTTCGAACAGCCATTTGTCCAGGAGAATATATGAGAAGTAAGGACTGACATCCAGCATAGGGTAATGAGAGGGAAAGGGGCACATATTATTCAGGTAAGACATAGTCTAAGATTCTTACAATCCATGTGAGGGTTATTCACAAAAATATAAATTATTTGGCAATTATCAGAACTGACAAATTACAAAGTGTCCTTAGGATTTATATTTAAAAATAACACAACTAAAGAAACATTTATTGGTCTTATATTATATGTAGGGCAATGTTCTATGCAGTATTGAAAGTAAAATAATAATAATAATAATAATATTGCATTTCTCTGTTGTCAAGAAATTACATTCTAATGGGAGATATAGGACATATAAACAACTAAAAATATTGCATGTCAAGTGATCACTGGTATAATTAAGAGGTATATAAGCTACCTGAGTACTTAGGAGAGGAAGTGATTTACCATCTTTCTAATATAGACACTCAAACATTCCTCTTACTGCATCTGTAAGAATTCCTTCAGCAGGAAGCTGTGGTTCAGTCATGGAAAACATAACAATGAAAAGACAGTAATGTAAAAGAAATAATCTAGCACAAGGCTTTTGTAATAGCCCTTAACATATTTATTACTATCTGGTTTCACTTGTTTTGTCACAGTTCCTACGAGGCTTTGAATGTGAGATTTTTGTCTAGTCTAGTCAGTGGCTCTCTCTTTCCCACTGAGACACTTTTTTGACACAGCTCACTGAGCTCTTTACATTGAGTGGGAGTGAGGGAGTCCTGAACCATAAAAGACCATAAACCTCACGTCTTAGAAAGTACACAGATAAACAAATGAAATGTTTGAAGACTATTTCCTTCAAAAGACATAACTATAAAACTTCAGAGATTATGTAGGTTCTATTGTACTATTAGACTATTATATGTCAGTTCTATTGTATTAACAAGTTATATACTCATATATTATTGATACGATATATACGAATAATATCAATAATAAACATTATTAGATATATACTACATATAGTAAATATTACATAACACATATATGTATATGTGTGTGTGTATATATATACATAAGAATGAGACTTTAGGGCTGCAACACTCTTATGTGAACTGAAAGTAACTTATAATTGAGTAGGAATTAAAGTTATACAAAGCTATAGGAATTATAAGTGAATGTCAGGTTACTTCAAACTAATAACCTTGACTGAATTTCCATAGCTAGATGACACTAGAAAATACTAATATTTCATTTATTTCAGATTTAAGAAAAACAACTTATAAATCTTTCTAAATAAAGGTAGTAAGAATGGATTACTTTATCAAATAGTCTGTGAAAATAATTGTTTATTAAATTGTTTATTAAAAGAACTAAACTTGAATAAAAAATAAATTAAAATTTTAAGATAATCTTTACAGATGCTTAAGTTTACAAAAATTCATTAACTTGGGGACCTCATGTAATATTTCCAGAATGTTTAGTTTTATTATATTTCTCTACATATAATACTATTATACATACTCTTGAAACACCAGAAAATGCTCAAGCATTGAATCTATAATAGAGAAAAGAAAAATCAGTATGTTCCTAGAGTTGGCTTTTTGTGTGTGTCTTAGTTTTGTTTTTTATCTGCATTACAGGTTGGAAAACCCAGATGAATCTGCTCCCTGAAGGGAAAAATACAGGTTTGCTGTAAGACTTACAGAATTATGGGTAGCTACCGAGAGCATGAATACCAGTCTGGAAATATTATCCTTTCCTGAGACCCACGATATTCTAGGAGAAATGTAGAGTATTTGTTGTTTATTATGATCCTTAGATTAAACTACATATAAGCACATCTCAAGCTCCTTGTGTGACTGATGTGGGAGAAGTTGCTGAGTACTTTTCTCTTTGATTTACAGAACAAATATTTTCCTGCTAGGTGTTGGGCACTGCTCTCAGCATGGAACTTACATTCTAAGAGGAAAGGCTGACAATAAACACATAAGCACATATCATACTGCTCGATGTGGTGGAGGAAGGGGACTTAGTAAGGTGAAGAGTTAGTGACAGTGGGGTGTATTATACAGTGATCAGGGAAGACCACCCTGAGATAGTGACTTTGAGATGTACTAAGGGAGTGAGTGAAAATAGCATTACAAAAATTGCCTTAAGGTAAAAACAATTTGGTGCTCTTAGGCTCAGAGGTTTCCAATGAGTTACTTTTAGAAAGGCAAAAAAAATCATGTTATTAAATAGTTATTCGGACATAGCTAGTATTCATTAAAAGAGTGCATTGTCAGAAATTGCTTGCCTATTTCTTTCAGGTACAAGTTAAGGGCCTCCCTTATCTACAGAATTATCTTTTCGAATTGCCACATGGACAGATTAATAATTCTTATCTGTCAAAAGAAAGTCCATGGTTAGAAGAAATATGGTTAGAAATATCCAGCTGGTTCTCACAGCTATTTGTTTTCTTGTGATTTCTGTCTCAAACCTAACTTAAAAAATAACCAAACTCTGCCACCTTCTATGCCTTGAATTGAGTTTTCCCCCAAAACTTGACCCCCTCTGTGAAAGTGTTAAGACGGTGGGAAATCCTATTATAGTAATTAAAAGGTGGGGCCTTGAGGAGGTGATTAGATTGTAGGACTACGTCATAGTAAATGGGATAATAATGGTGGTCAGGGCATGATTCTGAGGGCTTTAAAAGAAGTTTAGTCTCTCTCTGTTCTTCCACAGAGACCCCTGGGTCACTGTCACCATCACCAAGACCCTCACCAGATGTGTTCCCTGCACTGTGGACTTCCCAGCTTCTGAAACTGTAAACAATAAATTTCATTTTCTTTATAAATCACCCAGTTGTGTGTATTTTGTTATAAGCAACAGAAATGTAATACATTCTATTACAATTCCTGGGTGTGTAATGGATTAGGTTCCTCAGTGCTAATTATTTGGTTCTCCTGACTTCTACTTGCATTGGCACACTCTCTGCCAATATCCCTAGCAGCATAAATGCTGTGACTCAGTGCTCAGGTCTGTGCAGGAACTAACATGTTTACCAGGGTCCTTCCCTGATTTTCTTCCCCCTTATTTTCTAATGCTCAACTCTAAAAATTAGCACTAAAAGGTAGACGTGGAAAAAAGGTTTTGCAATCCTATATGTCTTAGAAATCTGTTGTGCTTTTTTGTATTCTCAGGTTTTCAGAGGTTAGGCTAATTGCCCATTTATGTTCATTTGCTTTTCATTGCAGCTCCATTGTTTTATAATAAGAGCACCAGTCCACAACCACAGATCTCTACTCAATATTGTCTTCTCTTCTCATCATTAATCTCAAAACTGTTAACTAATTCCATTTCATGTCCTTCCCATAGGAAGGGTCTTCTGAGAATACCATTTCTCATTTTCACTGTTAGAATGTAAAAACCAAAACTGGGTCATAGAGGAAAGTGCCAAAGTCAATCCAGCTAAGATGACCTAGAATGGACTATCCAGACAAAAAGGACTAGAAGCCAAATTAGAGTTAGAATAAAGAACTTTCCTGGCCCAATCTCTCTAATATTCCATCCCTCCTCCAACATTTTTCCTTATATTTCTTTCTTTACTTTATCTCCTTATCACTCATTGCTATACGTATTTCCTCCCTCTCCTCCATTCCCCTCATTTCCACTCTTCTCTTCTGTCCCTCTGTCTCTCTCTTCTCCCTCCCTCTCTCATCTGTCCTGTCTTCTCCACTAGATTGTAAGTTCATGAGAAAAGGATTTCTTTTCTTCCATGATACTCCCAGAGTCTATAATACTGTCTGAGTCAATAAACGAACGAATAAATTTATGTATAAATGAATTAAAGACCATCCAGAAGTCATATCAAGTGGCTGCTCAGTGATGCTATGCAAAGTTGTCCTCCTGAAAAAGGTAAAGCTTGTCTCTATTTGTTGAAACTGTGGTTCCGTGGAAGTACAGCTCTCCAAGCAGAAGATTTCTCTGAACAGAGCTGTGCCTTTAGCTCTCTGATATTCCCAATACACTGCAGATTGTATTGTTTAGAACTCAGAAAGCGGAAAGCTATAATCTTTAAGACACCCTTATTCATCTGAAATGGTAAAGCCTTAGTTGCCCATGGCAAAAATGAAAACAAAACAAAACAAAAGGCCATGAGTTTATCCACTCATTTAGTGTTGAAGATAGCCTTGCATATGATTCATAAATGGAGATATTCTTCTCACAAAGAACAGCTTTCTGCCTGAGTAATTGCAGATGTAGAGCTTCCAGACACCTCTGAGAAGATACATTCATCATCATTGTTCATATGTATTCTTTGAACACCTGTGTTCACTGATCAAGGCTTGGCCACTGAAGATACCAGATGCTCAAGAGGCAAGTATTCAAAACCCTCACTTTTTTTTCCCAAAACATGGAATCTTCCTTTTCTTCCAAAGTGAGGAAATTTATTGGCATGTGTACAAATGCTATTTAGCTCTGGTGGTAGAAAAATATCATATGAAGGGGAGGGTACACTTGGCCATGCTTGAAATTTGGACAAAAAAATTATTTTTTATTTCTGTGGTAATGTGATAACTTTGCACATTGAATAAATTCGGTGGTTTAAGGCAAAAGCTTGGGGTTTATCTTTAATTATTACGTTTTTCCCATGCCTTCTTCCAAAAGT
The DNA here is from genome assembly GCF_000696425.1 of Galeopterus variegatus. Lineage (NCBI taxonomy): Eukaryota > Metazoa > Chordata > Mammalia > Dermoptera > Cynocephalidae > Galeopterus > Galeopterus variegatus. Next base: position 151,078 of record NW_007728338.1, read on the forward strand.
CCTACACATCCACCTAAAATATATAGCTCTAATTTGTGTATTTTTCTTTATATTTGCTGGTATGAGCCACATATTTATTCCATACATCTAATTCCATATCATATAAGAGTAAAAGTGACTGTTTACATATAAATCAGATCAGATCTGACAAAACATCTTACAAAATTCTGCTTTGTACTTATCACCTTCTAGTCCATTGTCTGTCATTCAGTTTCTTGAACACTTAAAGCAATTTTTCAATACAGTTGAAATTCCTCTGCCTAACTTCTGTGTATGGTTTATTTTTCTGCCCCAGTCCTCTTGCTAACATTTGTGGAGCCTAGGTTGAACACCCTATCCTGGAGTTAACCAAACTGTGAGGTTAAGAGCACAGTTCTCCAGGCTGCAAAGTCTACTCAACACTACTGACTCCTGACTACAGGGAGTTAGGGTACAAACAGAAACTTAGAGAGAAGAGTCTACACAAGATGACTCTCACTTCTGACACCAACTTCAAGTTTGGGAGTTTCCCCAAACCACCTTCAGTATTAATAATTTACTGGAAAGGCTCACAAACCTCTCTGAAACCTATTATACTCACATTTACATTTAGTACACACACAAAAAAAGGATGTGTTTAAGTTAGCCAAAGGAAGACATCCAGAGTGACAGCCTGGGAGGGTTTCAAATGCAATGTTTCCATTGCACTCAAGATGCATTACCTTCCAGGCATTGATGTGTGTCAAAATATGTGGAATAGTATCAACCCAGCAAGCTTGAACTCAGTATTAAGTTTTTATTGAGGTTTTGTTACATGGACATTATTGATTGATTGATTTCCCATTTTGTGTCTATATGGTTGAACTGAACTCAATTTCTGGCAGTCTCCCTTCCAGAGTTTGGGCTCATATCACTTAGCCCAACACCTCTATTCTAAGTCTTTCCAGCATAGTCAGCCCCCACCCTAAAACTATTGAGAGTCATAGACTTCACCCTGAATCATCTTATTAGCATATTTTATCAAGTGTCGTCTGAGGAGTCCACCATATATAAGAAAGGCACTCCTATTACTAGAGAAATTCCAAGAATTTAGAGGTTACTCCCCAGGAGCAGAGGACATAAACCAGATTTTTTTTCCTTGAGACCAAAATCCTCACTACATAGGCCCACATAACATATATTAAAGTATTTTAAAGTGATAAACTTAACTATAAAACTGTTAAATAAAACATGCTCTACCTACCTTCCTGGAGAAATATATACTCATAACAATAAAAGTAGTAGAAAATGTGCAAAATAAGATTTTTAATATAATAAAGTTCACAAGACTATAAGTGATTATGATTAGTTATTTTGGCTTGATATTCTGTTTATGGGTCTTTGATATTTGAATAACTAATAAAATAAAAACATGTAAATCATAAATTATTATTTTTCTTATAACCTTAAATTTATTGGTCTTTATTTTAGTAAAACCATTAATTTTATGATAAAATAATGTTTTTATATAATTTGTGTTGTTTTAAAAACAATAATACAGTCATGCACTGCATAATAACATTTTGGTCAACAAAGGACCACATATATGACAGTGGCTATACCATATAGCATAGGTATATAGGAGGGTATACCATCCAGATTTGTGTAAGTACTCTCTATGATATTTGCAGATGTTTGCACAATGACAAAATCAACTAATGATACATTCCTCAGAATATATTCCCATTATTAAGCAATGCATAACTGTAAAAAGAATTAAAAATAAAATGTAGTTGTATTCAAAACATATAAAATGTGTATTTTCTTTAGTAAAATGTAAAATAAGTAAATGTAAAATTAAAAAAAAAATATTTTCCATGTATATTTAAAGATATTTTGTTCTAAAATATTTTAAAGCTACTATAAATAAATACAAATTATAATTAAGCATTAAATTTTTTAATTAAAATTTATAAAATAAAATTAGTTAACATTTTGCAATTTATTTAAATTTAATTAAATATTTTTATAAAAATAAAATGACTTGGAAATCTTGATTTTAGTGTCCACCTAGTTGGCAATATAAATAATCAATACCATACTTCTGCCTTTTTCATGTAGACACACATACACAGACGTAATAGTGATATGAACTGTTTAATATTACAACATGCTCCTCAGTCACAATGTGCAACCTGTGAGAATACTGTGCTAATCCATTAGTGCCTCCAAACTGAGCAATTGGGACTCAAATAGTAGCAAGAAAATATATAGCCAGCAATACTGGAAAATAATGCTTTATTATGAAGGACTCTATTGCATTTGTGCAATTTGAGAAGAAATTAGACAAATTAATTAGTCTTTTTTCTTACCTTTGTCTTTCTGTTGCTCATGTTCCCAATCTCTGTCAGGGTCTTTTCTGATGCTGTTAGCAGAATAATCCACAAACTTTCATGGCATTTGCACTCAGTCACCTTTCATTTCAAGGACCTAAAATAAAAGATGAAAAAGCAGTTCCCTGGGCCTTAAATCATGTTAATCACATGAGCAGACATTTAGGGCTACCAGTGAGGCCATGCCATCACTGACCACTAGATCCATGGTGCTCATAAACACACATAGGATGTGTGTTTTAGACTTTAGATAGTTTTAGATTTATACAAAAAATGAGAATATTTAGAGTTTCCAGCTACCCTGTACTCAAATTATCCTATTGTTAACAAATTGATGAACCAATACTGATACATTGTTATTGACTAAGGGTCAGACTTTATTCTAAAATCCTTAATTTTTAGTCTATTTTCTGTTCTAGGTTACCATATTATATTTAGTTGTCAGGTTTCCGTAGGCTTCTTTTCGGTTGTGACAGTTTCTAAGACTTCCCATGTCTGATGATCCTGACAGTTTAGAGGGGTAATCTTCATGTATTTTGTAGGACGACCATCTACCGAAATTTTTCTGATTTTTTAAGATTAAACTGGGGTTATATTGCCGTGTGTGTGTGTGTGTGTGTGTGTATTTGTGTGTGTGTGTGTGTGTGTGTGATAACAATCACAGAGGTAAAATGGCATGCTATTTTATCACATAGTATCAAGGGTACACACTATCAGCATGATTTATGACAGTTGATGTTTACTGTATTCACTTGGCCGAGATGGTGTTTGTAAGCTCTCTCAACCGGGATATTGCTCTTTGATCCCCTTTACATAACGTAATCACCGGAAGGAAGTTACTATGTACTTTTCCCACTTGAGTGAGAGTTATGCTTTCTCTCCTTTAGAACAGAATCACTATTATAAATTGTTTGGAATTCTTCTGCATAAGAGGTTTGTTTAAAATATTGTAAAATTTTTCTTTGAGACTTTTAATTTGATCCATGTGTTATTTAGAAGTTTATTATTTAATATCCAAATATTTTTGGATTTCCCAATTAAAATTCTGGTACTATTTTCTTTTTTTCAATTGGTTATGAATATTCATGAGATACAAAGCTGATTGTCACCCCTCATGCCCAAGATGTGAAGGCCAAATCCATACTGGCAGCAAGCCCATTATTACAAATTGCAATTGTACCCCATTTCCCCCACCCAATTATCTCCAATCTCCCTCCCCCTAACCTTCCCCCACAGCTCCACTTTGTTCCCAAGGTATGTTCTCTCCTCTGCAAGTGCAACAAACCACTGAGTTCTTTCTTTCCTTCCTTCTTTCTCTCTTAGCTCCCACTTATGAGTGAGAACATGTGGTATTTATCCCTCTGTGCTTTGCTTATCTCACTCAACATAAGTATCTCCAAGCTCATCCATGTTGCTGCAAATGGGATAATTTCATTCTTTTTTATGTCAGAGTAGTATTCTGTGGTGTATAATAAAAAAGACGTTGAATAACAAATGCTGGCAAGGGTATGGAGAGAAGGGAACACTCCTGCACTGTTGGTGGGACTGTAAATTAGTACGACCACTATGGAAAAGAGCATGAAGGTTTCTCAAACAATGACAGATAAATCTTCCATATGATCCTGTAATCCCTCTTCTGGGTATATACCCAGAGGAATGGAAATTACCATGTCAAAGGTATACCTGCACTCCCATGTTCATTGCAGCTCTGTTTACAATAGCCAAGGTATGGAACCAACTTCATGTCCATCGATGGATGATTGGACAAGGAAACTGTGGTGTATGTGTGTGTATATATATATATATATATACACACACACACACACACACACACACACACCCTGGAATACTACTCTGCCTTAAAAAAGAATGAAATTCAGTTACCAAATTCTAGTTTAATTCCACTGTGGTCCAAAAACATATTTTATATGATATACAAGTATAATATTTTTAAAGGCACAGAATGTGGACTGTCTTATTTAATGTTTCACAGGAGTTAGAGAAGAATATGTATTCAGCTGTTCTTAGATGGAGTATTCTATAACTGTCCATGAGGTCAAGTTGATTGTTGATTCTGTTCAGGTCAACTATACCACTAATTTTCTGCCTGCTCATTCTATCAATTACTAAGAAAGGGCTGTATTACTCTGTTTCTGTTGCTTATAACAAAATACGTGGAACTGGGTATTTTGTAAAGAAAATGAAATTTATTGCTTAGAGTTTCTGAGGCTGGGAAGTGCAAAGTCCATTTGGTGGTGGTGACAGCAACCCAGTGGTCTCACACTGCAATATGGTGGAAGCAGAGCAAGCAGAGAGAGCAGAGACTCTTCATGCTCCCCCATTAAAGCCCTCCAAGCCATGCCCATGACTACCATTTTTAATCTTTTTACTATGCTATGACCCTATAATCTAATCACCTCTTCAAAGCCTCAAGGCCTCACTTTTCAGTTTCCAAAATAGGATTTCCCACCCTCTTAACAGTCACAGTGGGGGCTAAATTTCTAATACATGGGCCGGCCCCATGGCGCACTCGGGAGAGAGTGGCGCTTGGGTGCGCAGCAGTGCTCCCTCCGCGGGTTCGGATCCTATATAGGGCTGGCTGGTGCACTCACTGGCTAAGCGTGTTGCTGGGTGACACCAAGCCAAGGGTTGCGATCCCCTTACCAGTCACACACACAAAAAATAATTAATTAAAAAAATAAATAAATAAATTTCTAATACATAAAACTTTGGAGACATAATTCAAGCTTCAGTGAGTTTTGGGGGTACACAATTCATTTCACTATAAGAGCTGTTAAAGTTTCCAAATGTAATAGTGAATTTCCTTATTTCTCTTTACAGTTTGTTAGTTTTTGTCTCATGTAATCTGAAGCTATGTTGCTAGGTGCATATATGTTAAAGACTGCCATGTCTTCATGATACCATAATTTTGGAATCCCCCACTATATATCTGATAATTTTTCTTATTCTAGATATGCTTTGACATTAATATAGCTACTTCAGCTTTCTATTGATTAGTGTTAGCATGGTATATCTTCCTTCATACCTTTATTTTAACCTGTGTCTTTATATTAATTGTGCTTTATATAAACAACAAATCATTGGGTCTTTTTATATTTTCTATTATTTATTTATTTATTACCTGCTCTGATAGTCTCTTTTAATTGGTGTATTTAGATTATGCACATTTAAAATGTTAATTAGTGTAGTGAAAATATCTACCATGTTTATAACTGGTTTGTTTCCATTGCACTGGTTTAATTGGCCATTTTGTGATTCCATTTTCTCTCCATTCTTACATATTATACTTCTTTTTAAATTATTTTTAGTTATTGCCCTACAGTGTGCAACATAAATTTACAAGCAATCTAAGTTCACTTTTAAATAACACTATAACATTTCACACATAGCGCAGGTAAATTATGACAGAGTATTTACAAATCCTCCCTCTTATCCTTTGCAACACTGTTGTTATTCATTTCAATATTCATATGCTAATATCACCCAATACATTACTTTTGTTAATTTGAACAGAGTTACCTATTAGAACAATTTAGAATAAAAAAGAGAAAATTAATTTTATGTTTATTTATTCCTTCTCCAATGCTCTTACTTTATGTGGATCTGAGTTTCTGACCTATATCTTTTTCTCCTTTTGATGAATTCCCTAGGTGTTTGTTTTCCTGAGAAAAATTTTTATTTCTTTTGCTCCTTTGAAGCATAATTTTGCAAACCATAGCATTCTAGATTGGCAGTTTATATTTTTGCTGCACCTTAAATATTTTACTCCATTCTTTTCTCATTGCATAGCTATTCTTATTCTTATTTCTATATAGATAAGGTATTTGCTTTCTGGCTTTTTTCAACATTGTCTATGTCTTTCATTTTCTTCAGTTTGAATACGATATGCTGAGATATAGATTTTTTGTTATTTATCCTGCTTCTTATTCTCTGAATTTTCTCCATCTGTGGTTTGATGTCTTATTAATTTTAGGAAATTATTGGCCATTATTATTTTAAATATTTTTTTCTACTTTCGTCTCTTTTTCACCTTCTAGTCTTCTGATTACAAATATGTTACACATTTTGAAATTGTCCCACAGTTCTTGGATATTCTTTCTGTCTTTGGATTCAATTTTGAGAAATTTCTATGGACAAATCTTCAAGCTCATTGATTCTTTCTTTATCCATGTCTAATCAACTGATGTGCCCATCAAAGGAATTCTTTATTTCTGGTACAGTGTTTTTTATTTTTATCATTTCCTTTTGATTCCTATTAGAGTTCCTTTCTCTCTGATCACATTAACCATCTATTCATACATGTTGTATACTTTCCCATTAGAGCCCTTAACATATTAATCACACTTATTTTAAACTATCTGTCCGATTCCTTCCTTGGCTCTTCAGACTGTTTTTACTGGTTTTAGCTTGCCTTGTAATTTTTATTGTTGTTGAAAGCTGTACATAGTTTATTAGTTAATAGAAACTGGTAAATGTAGGCTTTAATGTGAGGTTTTATGTTTATCTGGCTAGGACTTGGACTGTGTTTAGTGTTTATTGTAGTTATAGATGTCAGAAGCTTAATTTCTCTAGTGTCTTTTTTTTTTCTTGGTTGTTGTCTTTGAGTTTTTCTAAAGAACTTCTCCTTAAGTGTAGCCTGCATCTTGCAAATCCTTTTTATTACATTGGACTCCTATTGTTGTGATGGTTAAGTATGAAGGAGGAGAGATTATAACATTTATAATCATATGTTTAATTCAGTTTTTTAGAAAGCTTGTTACTCTTACAAGTATTTTTTAGCTGCCAGATGAGACAGGAAGGCAATGGGGCTGGTGCTGGCTAATTGCCCTTCTTTCACATCCATAAGGTTATAGGAAATATTTTCTTCCTGCACAGTAAGCCTTTGTTATGGAGAAATCTTGCCATATTTCAAAGTGGTTATTACCCCTTGACTCTGCCAGAAAAATTAGGGAATGTTATTTGGCTCTTCACCAGGAGAACCTGGTAGGATTCCTGAAGGAAAAATTCCACAAAATTTTAGCCTCCCCAACTCTCCCTCAAGACTGTGGTTCCCAGGAGTTTTTCTCTGTTAGTCTAGTCCACACTTAGCCCTCAGCAATTCATCACAATAACTATTTAAGTTACCCTGCTAATTTGTGACTCTATCAGCTTTTGCTCCATGTAAGCTGATCTCAGTTCTGTCTGTTTGTAAGTTTCCATCTCTACCTGTTCTAGAATATTTAGATTATTGCCAAGATTTCACTATAATAAACTATAATATAACTAATATAATATAATATATTATAATATATATGATATAATATAATTAATATAATATAATATAATATAATATAATATAACTAATATAATATAACATAATATATATATAATATAATATAATAAAACTAACATAATATATATAATATAAACTAAAATGTAGTACCAGTTTTTCTCATTGGGTTATGACATTCCTCTCATTCAGCATGAAGATAACAAACTGATAACATTTATTTTATTATATACTCAGAGTTATAGACTTTTCATATTTTCTAAATTTTTTTCTTTTGATCATTTCTATTCCACTTTTAAATTGACTTTAGTTACTAAAAGCTTGTTCTCTTTTTATACATATAATGGCTATTTGTATTTCTTCTTTTATAGAATGCTCATTCTTTCTCTGGCCACATTTTATATTGAAATATAGAGCTTTTCTCATTGTTTTATATATTGAGGTTATTTGTTACATATTTAATGTTAGAGTCACATGCTCTAAACTGTTTCCCACTGTACTATTACTCTTTGATTTTGGTATTTATATATATTTAAATAATGCCAATTTAAATTTGTACCTAGTCAAATCTATCAATGACTTCCATTCCCACCTTATATTTTCTTTCGGTGATGCTTAGAAAAAATTTCCTTGTGTTACAACTCTTAAGAATTCACTTGTGTTTACTTTTGGTTTTGTCTCTATATGTCCCATCCTGTATTTAACTCTTCTGGAATTTGTGGCTATTGATAGCATGAAGTATAAATTTGAATTCATTTTTTCCTCACAATTGCACAATGTCTTGGGCCACCTGAGGAATACTTAATTTTCTCACATTGTTTGAAAACGATCTTTTTTAATAGTGGTATTTTAAATACATGTAATATAAATAAACTTTCAGCCCCTCATGACCCAATCTCTATGTTCTTTCAATAAAAACCAGAAACCTTGATGAAGAATGTAGAGCTTTACTCTAAATCTTAAAAAAGATGTTTTTTATGGACTCTCAATGAACATTCTGTTTATTTAGCTCTTTTATTTTCTAAATGTTTCCCCTCATGGCAGAGGCTAAAATATCTCTCATATTTTCCATTATTCTCTGCTCTGAATCCCCACCTTATGTCCTCATGCTTCTTTTCAGAACATCATTCATCGGCCTAATGACAGTTTCTGAACACTCATTCTTCCTTCTCTATTTGACTGGGGAAGCATGCAGGGTTTCCAAAAAAAATTAATAAATCATTACTTACTCTCATAAATTTTCTCCTAAAAAAGTCATAGATAATAAACATCTTTTCTTTATTTCATATCATTGGTAACATTGCTTTCTGAAATTTCTGTTTGCTCTCATTGATTTATCTATTCTGTATCTATAAATAAATCATAATTATTACACCTTTACAATTACTTTGTGAAACTTATTGTACCAGTTCGGTCATTATTCTGCTGCTTAAATTGCTTTGTAATTGTTACTTGTTCATTGTTTCAGATGGATCTTGAAAATACTTTTTGAGTTTAATAAATAACCTTTTGGAGTTTGGGGGAAATTATATTAACTTAATAAACAAAATTAAGATAAGTATATATCTATATAATAATTTTCTTCCAATATATGACCGTAATGTAGCTTCCCATTGAGTTGAATTTTATTTAATTGGCATAAGTAAAATTGACAGAAAAGGTAAAATTGGCAACAATAAAGTCTCAATAATCCTGTATATTTTCCATAGACACATATAATTTGAAGTAGAATGTGATAAAATGGTTCCCTTCATATCCTGATAACTGAAATAGTTTTCTTCATTCAGGCCATGGACATTGCCATTATTCTATTTAGAATATTGAATGTGTATTATTTTTAAATAATCCTACTCAGTAAAATAAAATAATAAATTTATTTCAAGATGATCCTTACCAAAATTTTGCAGAAACACTTTTAGATACCTTACTACAGAAAACATTAGATAGAAACAGCAAACAGAAGAAAGACTTTGAGGGGAAAATATTATCATTCTACACATGAAATCCTTAATAGAAGTATTTGAGTACATTTTACTTAAAAATCAAGTAATCTGGAGGAGGAAGTAACTTGAAGTAAATCTAAAGATGACTGTACATCAGATAAAGGTTACCTGTCCCTTTGCCAGTGATCAGTGCAAGTGATATATTAATTGTTGAATATTTTTGAATCCCTTGGATTTCTACATAAATGCCATCTTCAGTTGTATTTTTCTCTTACAGAATATTAATATCATCTTTCAGTATTTTTTTTCTTCTGTTATATTGTCTTATTATATTGACTAAAACTTACTGAGCCATGTTAAACAATGGTGGTAATATGCACAGGCTTTTTTTGTTCATGCAACAGTATTTAGTAAGTTTATTTTTATTAAGCCCAAGAGATGCTATATTGATCAAGCCCCTAGGAAATGAACCCTTTAGTAGAAAAGGCAGACAACAGATAAGCAATTATATAAATAAACAATATAATAGCAGATTGAAAAAAAAGTGCTCTAAAGAGATAGTTGTCAGATAAAATAAAGGACAACCAGCAAAATTAGAATTTCAAATACACAATGAATAGGTTTTTTTTTTTTGGGGGGGGGGGCTAAGTTTTGTAAAATTGTTTGTGTAAGTATGACCCAATATATGCATTGTTTATCTGAAATATGAATGAACAGGTTGTCTCATATTTTTATTTGCTAAATCTGGCAATGCCATTTAAAAATATATATAAAGAAAATAGGAAGCTGCCACAGAGAAACAGGTAATTGAGAGATGGGCATGAGCCAGCTTTGGAAAGAACAAGGAAAGACAATGACACGCATTATGCATGTGTGCACGGACTCACAGGAGTGCAGCAGTCATAACCTTTAAGGAACAGAACGAAGGTTAGTGGGCTAGATGATAATGAAGAAGGAGAAGTTGAAAAAACAATAAGCCACATTGTGCAGAGCCTTGTGTCTGAGTAACACTGAGCAAGAGTAACTCTATTTCTTTTTTTTTTTCCCCCTTTTTTGTCTTTTATTTTTTACTGACCGGCAACAGGATCGCAACCCTCGGTGTTGTGCCCGCACCGCGCTCAGCCAGCGAGCGGGAACCGGTCTCCACATGGGATCCGAACCCTCGTAGGGAGTGCCGCTGCGCTCCCAAGTGGCACACTCTCCAGTGCACCACCGGGCCGGCCCAAGAGTAACTCTGTTTCTGAAGTTACTTAGAATCCTTTCCTCTGTCTTTATCTCTGAAACTTCTATATGGCAGAAATTTGCTGTTTCATTTTTTCACAGTAACAGAATTGTCAGGTAGGCACATGATCAACTAGAATGAAAATACTTTTCCCAGTAGCCTTTGCATAGGGGTGTGGACACGTATTTAACTTCTGCTCAAATTGGTGTAAGTGGAAATTGTGTAGCACTTCTGAGAAACTTCCTGAAGTGATATTTGAGGCACATTGTCCCTTTCATCTCTAATTTTTTGGTCCTGTTGCTTGAATGTGTAATGGATGGAACTTATCTTGGACCATGAGAACTAGGGCCACACACAGGGACGCTGGAACTGAAAGTGAAAGGAACCTGGGTCCCGGAGTCTGTCGTGTAATAAAAGTTTTGTATTAGTCCCAGATTTCCTACCTCCGAATTTTAAAAGGTGGGGGGAAACTATTTTGTTTACACCACTGTTATTTTATTATCTGTAATTTGTTTCCAAAGGAATCTTAACTCATACACTCTCCTGTCATTTATCCCTGGCTTAATTTTGCTTTTCTTTTCCATTTTCCTGCTAAGCTTACCGCTCCCCTCCCTTCATCTTTATAAATCATAATTTCACTCTGTCTTCATTTTTATCTCTTTCTCTCTTTTCTATTTAAAATTTTATGTGCTAAAATATGCATAATATAACACTGTTTTAGCCATTTTTAAGTATACATTTCAGCGGCATTAAGTATATTCACATTATTGTGCAGCCATCACCACCGTCCACCTCCATTAACTCTTTTCATCTTGCAAAACACTAATTTCCCTTTCTCCCCCACCCCATCCCTCGAAACCACAATTCTACTTTTTGTCTCTTAGAATTTGACTACTCTAGATACCTCATCTAAATGGAATCAGACCATGTTTGTACTGCTGTGTCTAGCTTATTTCACTTAGCATAATGTCTTCAATATTCATCCATGTTGTACAATGTGTCAAAATTGTCTTCCTTTTTGAGGCTGAATAATATTCCACTATATGTACATACAGTAATCCCCCCTTATGTACTGTTTTGCTTTCTGTGATTTGAGTTAGCTGCAGTATAGCAAATAAGATATTTTGAGAGAGTGACCACATTCACATAACTTTTATTAGAGTATATTGCTATAGTTGCTCTATTTTATTATTAGTTATTGTTGTTAATCTCTTACTGTGCCCACTTTATAAATTAAGCTTTATTGTAAGTATATATGTGTAGGAAGAAACATAGTATATATAGTGTTTGGTGCTGTCTGTGGATGTCTTGGAACACACCCTAAGATAAGTAGGACCACTGCACCACATTTTGTTTATCCATTCATCTATCAATGGACACAGGAGTTACTTATACTTTTTGTCTATTGTGAATAATGCTGCTATGAACATTGGCATGTAAATATCTAATCAAGTTCCTATTTGGAACTTTTTTGAGTATATACCTAAAAGTAGAATTTTATTTTTAATTTTTTTTTAGGAATTACTATACTGTTTTCCATAGCAACTCTACCATGTTAAGATCTCACTGGCAATACATAAGGGTTCCAATTTCTCCACATTGTCTCTGCTGCTTTTCTTTTTCTTTTTTCTTACAAATTTTATTTTATTTTGTCAGTATACAATGTGGTTGATTATTGTGGCCCATTACTGAAACTTCCCTCTCTCCTCCTTCTCCCCCCTCCCTCCCAACAATGTCCTTTCTGTTTGCTTGTCCTATCAACTTCAAGGAATTGTAATTGTTGGGTCTTCTTCCCTCCCCCCCACCCCGGTTGTTTGTGTATTTATTTATTTATTATTAGCTCCCATAAATAAGTGAGAACATGTGATATTTCTCTTTCTGTGCCTGACTCGTTTCACTTAATATAATTCTCTCTAGGTCCATCCATGTCATTGCTAATGGCGGTATTTCATTCTTTTTTTTATACCAGAGTGGTATTCCATTGTGTAGATGTACCACATTTTCCACATACACTCATCTAATGATGGACATTTGGGCTGGTTCCAACTTTTAGCTATTGAAAAGAGTGCTGGAATGAACATTGGGGAACAAGTATACTTTCGACTTGATGATTTCCATTCCTCTATGTATATTCCCAGCAGTGGGATAGCTGGGTCACATGGTAGATCTATCTGCAATTGTTTGAAGAAACTTCATACCATTTTCCATAGAGGCTGCAACATTTTGCAGTCCCACCAACAATGTATGAGTGTTCCTTTTTCTCTGCAACCTCACCAGCATTTTTCATTTACAGTCTTTTGGATATTAGCCATCCTAACTGGGGTGGGATGGTATCTCAGTGTGGTTTTGATTTGCATTTCCTGAATGCTGAGTGATGTTGAGAATTTTTTCATATGTCTGTTGTCCATTCGTATATCTTCCTTGAGAAATGCCTATTGAGCTCTTATGCCCATTTTTTAATTGGGTTGCTTGTTTGAGTTCCTTGTATATTCTGGATATTAATCATTTGTCAGATGTATATTTTGCAAATATTTTCTCCCACTCTGTTGGTTGTCTTTTAACTCTTAATTGTTTCTTTTGCTGTGCAGAATCTTTTTAATTTGATATAATCCCATTTGTTTATTTTTCCTTTGTTTGCCCATGCTTTGGGGGTTGTATTCATGAAGTCAGTGACCACTTCCTGAAGTGTTTCTCCTATGTTTTCTTTAAGAAGTTTTATTGTATCAGGGTGTATATTTAATTCTTTAATCCATTTTGAGTTGATTTTAGTATATGTTGAGAAGTATGGGTCTAGTTTCATTCTCCTGAATATTGATATCCAGTTATCTCAGCACCATTTGCTAAACAGGCAGTCTCTTCCCCAGTGTATAGGCTTGGTGCCTTTGTCAAAGATCAGATGGCTGTAGGTAGGTGTGTGGGTTGATTTCTGGATTCTCTATTCTATTCCATGATCAGTGTGTCTTTTTCTATGCCAGTACCATACTGTTTTGGTTATTATAGCTTTGCAGTATAGTTTAAAGTCAGGTAGTGTTATGCCTCCAGCTTTATTTATTTTTTTTTTTTGCTCAATATTGCTTTGTCTATGTGTGGTCTTTTGTTATTCCATATATATTTCTGGATAGTTTTTTCCATTTCTGAGAAAAATGTCATTGGAACTTTGATGGGGATTACATTGAATTTGTATATCACTTTGGGTAGTAAGGACATTTTCACAATGTTGATTTTTCCAATCCAAGAGCATGGGATATATTTCCATCTTCTTTTATCTCCTCTAATTTCTCTCAGTAGTGGTTTGCAGTTCTCATAATAGAGATTTTTCACATCCTTGGTTAACTCTATTCCTAAGTATTTTTTTGGGGGGGTGGCTATTGTAAATGGGCAAGCTTTCTTGATTTACCTTTCTGCATGTTCACTATTGGAGAATAGAAATGATACTAATTTTCGTGTGTTGATTTTTTATCCTGCAACTTTCCTGAAATCGTTTATCTACTCCAAGAGTTTTTCTGTAGAGGCTTCAGGCTGTTCGATACATAGGATTGTGTCATCTGCAAACCGGGACAAATTGACTTCACATTTTCCAATCTGGATGCCCTTTATTTCCTTCTCTTCTCTGATTGCTCTGGCTAGTACTTCCAACACTATGTTGAATAGGAGTGGCGAGAGTGGGCATTCTTGTCTAGTTCCTGTTCTTAAAGGAAAAGCTTTCAGCTTTTCCCCATTCAGGATGATATTGGCAGTGGGTTTATCATATATGGCTTTAATTATGTTGAGATACTTTCCATCTATACCTAACTTATAGAGGGTCTTTGTCATGAATGAGTGTTGAATTTTATCAAATGCTATTTCAGCATCTACAGAGATGATCATACAGTCCTTGTGTTTGATTTTATTAATGTGGTGTATCACATTTATTGATTTGCATATGTTGAACCAACCTTGCATCCCTGAGATGAAGCCCACCTGATCATGGTGTATAATTTTACATATGCATTTGTGTATTCTGTTAGCTAGTACTTTATTGAGAATTTTTGCATCTATATTCACCAAGGATATCAACCTGTAGTTTTCTTTTTTAGTTGTATCTTTACCTGGTTTTGGTATCAAGGTGATGTTTGCTTCATAGAATGAGTTTGGAAGATTTGCCTCTGTTTCAATCTTTTGGAATAGTTTGTAAAGAATTGGTGTCAATTCCTATTTGAAAGTTTGGTAAAATTCTGCTGTGAATCCATCTGGTCCTGGGCTTTTCTTTGTTGGGAGCCTTCTGATAACAGCTTCAATCTCCTTTATTTTTACTGGTTGGTTCAGATTTTCTACATCTTTTTGGCTCCGTTTTGGTAGCTTCTGTGTGTCCAGAAATTTATCAATTTTCTCCAAATTTTCAAATTTGTTGGCATATGGTTGTTTATAGTAGTCTTGAATGATTCCTTGTATTTCAGATGTATCAGTTGTAATATTACCTTTTTCATTTCTTATTTTTGGGATTTAGATCTTCTCCCTTCTTTGTTTAGTTAGCCAAGCTAATGGTTTGTCAATTTAATTTATCTTTTCAAAAAACCAACTTTTTGATGTGTTGATATTTTGTATTGTGGGGCGGGGGTTCAATTTCATTAAGTCTCCTCGAATCTTAATGATTTCTTTCTGTCTGCTAAATTTGGATTTGGAATGTTCTTGTTTTTCTAGTTCTTTAAGGTGATATTTTAGGTTGTTCACTTGCCATCTTTCCATTCTTCTGAAGTAAGCATTTAATGTGATAAATTTCCCCCTTAGTACTGCTTTTGTATATCCCACAGGTTTTGGTATGATGTATCATTATTTCATTAGTTTCAATAAATTTTTTGATTTCCTGTTTAATTTCTTCTTGGACCCATATGTCATTAAGTAGAATGCCATTTAATTTCCATGTGTTTGTAGAGTTTCCAGAATTTCATTTGTTATTGATTTCTAATTTTAATCCATTGTGGTCTGAAAAAATTCATGGCATAATTC
The DNA here is from genome assembly GCF_000696425.1 of Galeopterus variegatus. Taxonomy (NCBI): domain Eukaryota; kingdom Metazoa; phylum Chordata; class Mammalia; order Dermoptera; family Cynocephalidae; genus Galeopterus; species Galeopterus variegatus. Next base: position 166,870 of record NW_007728338.1, read on the forward strand.
CAATTTTTTTGAATTTGTGGAGACTTGATTTGTGACCTAACATGTGATCTATACTGGAGAATGATCCACATGCTTATCAGAAGAATGAATATTCTGAGGTTGTTGGATGGAATATTCTGTAGATATCTGCCAAGTCCAAGTGGTCTCATATGTTGTTTAGATCTTGTGTTTCTCTGCTGAGTCTTTGCTTAGATGATCTGTCCAATATTGACAGTGGGTTGTTCAGGTCCCCTGCTATTATGGTATTAGTGTCTTTTTCCTTCTTTAGGTTTTATAGAGTTTGTTTTATAAATCTGGCTGCTCCAACTTTTAGTGCATATATAATTATGATTGTTATGTCTTCTTGATGGATCAATCCTTTTATCACTAAATGATAAAATGATGTGGTGGCCATCATTATCTCTTTTTATGATTTTTAGTTCATAGTCTATTTTATCAGATATAAGAATAGCTACTCTAGCTCGTTTTTGATTTCTGTTTGCATGGTAAATCTTTTTCCATCCTGTCACTATTAGTCAATGTGAGTCTTTATGGGTGACGTGGGTCTCTTGAAGGCAGAATATAGTTGGGTCCTCCTTCTTAATCCAGTCAGACAGTCTGTGTCTTTTGATTGGGGAATTTAAACCTTTTACATTAAGAGTTGTTATTGAAAAGTGTTGATTTAATCCTAGCATTTTATTGATTTTTGTTTGGATGTCTTAAGTGTCTTTTGTTCCTTTCTTTCTGATTTACTGTTTGTTTTCTGTATTAGTTGGTTCCTTGGGTTCTAGATAGCCCATTTGTTTGTTTGTTTTATCTTCATGGATGCTATTTTTATTATACTAGTGGGTTTTGATTTTTCTTGGGTTTTTATGGCAGTGGTAGTTGTTTTTCAGGTACAAAACCCAGGAGTCCATTGAGAATATCTTGCAAGGGTGGTCATGTGGTAGTGAACTCCCACAGTTTTTGTTTGTCTGAGAAATATGATATTTGCCCTTCATTTCAGACGGACAGCCTTGTGGGGTAGAGTATTCTTGGCTGGCAATCTCTGTCTTTTAGTATTTTTAATATATCATCCCATTCCTTTCTGGATTTTAGGGTTTGTGATGAAAAGTCTAATGTTAGTCTGATTGGGGTTCCCTTATAGGTGATTTGACGCTTCTCTCTTGTAGCTTTTAAGATTCTCTCTTTGTCTTTGAGCTTTGCCAATTTGCCTATAACATGTCTTGGAGAAGACCTTTTTGGGTTGAATACATTTGGGGATCTTTGAGCTTCCCGAATCTGAATGTCTGTGTCTTTTCCAATAACCGGGAATTTTTCTGCTACTATTTTGTTGAATATGTTTTCAATGCAATCTCCCTTTTCTCCCCTTCTGGAATACCCATGACTCAGGTATTTGTGCACTTCAGGTTGTCTGATATCTCTCTTAAATTTTCTTCAATGCTTTTAATTCTTTTTTTTTTTTTTTTTTTTGTCTGCCTGTGTTATTTCAAGCAGCCCATCTTCAAGGTCAGAAGTTCTCTCTTCTGTTTCTGCAAGCCTGCTGGCTAAACTCTCTGTTGTGTTTTTTAATTTTTTGAATGAATTCTTCAATTCGGCAAGCTCTGCTACATTATTTTTCAGTGCATTGATTTCCTTGTACATTTCTTCTTTCAGATCCTGTATACTTTTCCTTGAATCATCATGTTGTCTTGCTGGATTTTCTTGTATCTCATTTAGTTTCCTTAGAATTATCACTCGAAATTCCTTGTCAGACATTTCAAGGGCTTCTTGTTCTACAGGATCTAGAGCTTGAGAGTTATTACCCTTTGGTGGTGTACTTCTTGATTTTTCATATTTCTGGTATCTTTCCTTTGATGTTTAGTCATTGTGGCAGGGTGTTTCACAGTCCACTGGTTTGACACTATTGTCTGGCTAGGATGTTGCTGGGGTTGCCAATTTGGTATGGCTACCTCAGTGTCTGCTCAGATGGCCACTAGTGCCTTGTATGTGTGGTTGCCTCAGGTCTTGGTCCTCTCTGTGGAGCCACCTCTCTAGTCAGCACACACTTGTCCAGGCCAGGGATGGAGTCTTGGCCGTGGTGAGGCCTACCACCTGGGTTGCGTGCCCACCCCTCAGGGCATGTGGTCTCTGCAGAGCTTCTGCCTCCCCTGCTGGATGTCTCCCTGCTCTGCATGCACTTTGCTGGGCCGGTTAGCTCAGTTGGTTAGAATGCAGTGTTGTAACACCAAGGTCAATGGTTCAGATCCTGCATAGGCCAGCACCGTCTAGGGAGCGGACTCCGCACACTTGCTCGGAGTTTCTCAGGGCAGACGCACAGCCACAACCTTGGCCAATCACCTCTCGTGGAGGTGTGCGTGCCCCCAAATGACTGGGCGGGGCACAGCATGGGAGGGATAGAGCCAGGTGCACACTGCATGTGAGGGCCTATGAGGAGATGGGGTGGCGTGCGCATGGTGTGGAGGGCATGGGCAGCGCACACTGGACATGCACAAGTCACTCCATTGCTTTTTTTGATAACAGCCATCCTAATGGGCCTGAACTGGAATCTCATTGTGCTTTTTATTAACATTTTTCCAAAGTTCAGTGAGGCTGAACATCTTTCAAGATTGTTTAGGGCATTTGCAGTTGCTTTGAAATACTATATGGATTTTCAGATGAATTATTCTTTCTGTACAAAAAACATCATTTTGATTTTGATAAAGATTATACATTTGTACAGCATTTTGAGTAGTGCTGAAATTTTAGCAATATTAAAACTTTCAAGCCAAAAACATGGGATGTCTTTTCATTTATTGGTGTCTTTTTAGATTATTTTCAGCAACATTTTGTATTTTTCAGGGTGCAATTCTTTCACCTCCATGCTTAAGTTTATTCCTAAGTATTTTATTCTTTTCAATACTGTTGTAAATGGAGTTGTTTTCTTAATTTCTTTCTCTGATTGTTTATTGTTTATAGAAAGAACTGGTTTTTGTGTATTGATTTTATATTCTATAATTTTGCTGGATTTATTATTTCTAACTTTTTTGTGTGGAATCTTAAAAGGTTTCTACATATAAGATGCTGTCATGTGAATGGAAGTATTTTTACTTATTCCTATCCAATTTAGGTGCTTTTTATTTCTTTCTTGTCTTGTTGCTCTGACTAGCATTTCCAGTATTATGCTGAATAAAAGTGACAGTAGCAGGCATCCTTGTCTTGTTCTTCATCTTAGAGGAAAATCTATCAGTCTTTCATAACTGAGTATCATCATGTTAGCTATGGAGTTCTTCATATGTTTTCTTTATTAAGTCAAGGTAGTTTCCTTCCATTCGTGGTTTGTTGAGTGTTTTTGACAAGAAAGAGTTGTTGTGTTTTGCCAAATTCCTTTCTGCATCAATTGAGATGATTGTGTGGGATTATTTTCCCTTCATTCTGTTATTGTTATGTATTACATTGATTGATTTTTATATGTTAAACCATCCTTGCATTCCAGGAACAAATCGCACTTGGTTATGGTACATAATTTTTTAAATGTACTATTGGATTGAGTTTGCTAATATTTTGTTGAGTATGATTGCATCAATATGCATCAGGAACATTGGTCTGCAGTTTTCTTCTCTTGTAGTATCTTTGTCTGGCTGTGGTATCAGGGTAATGATGGCCTCATAAAATGAGTTAGGAAGTGTTCCCTGATCTTAATTTTTTAGAAAAGCTTGAGAAGATTTATTTTATTTCTTCTTCAACTGTTTGGTAGAATCCACCAGTATACAATCTGGTCTTGAACTTTTCCTTTGGGACATTTTTGATTACTGATGCAATCTCCTTTACTAGTTATTAGTCTATTTAGATTTTATATTTCTTCCTTCCCATGATTTTGTTTGGATCGTTTGTGTGTTTCTAGGAATTTGGTCATTTCATCTAGGTTATTCATTTTGTTGGTGTACAACTGTTCATATTATTCTCCCATAATCTTTTTTATTACTGTAAAATCAATAATAAAATCCCAATTTTCATTTCTAATTTTAGTTTTTTTTTTTCTTTTTACCTTCTCTCTTTTTTTTTTTCTTAGTCACTCCAACTAAAGATTTGTCAATGTTGATCTACTTAAAGAACAAGCTCTTGGTTTCATTGATTTTCCCTATTGTTTTTCTGTTCTCTGTTTTATTTATCTGTGTTCTTATTTTTATTATTTCCTTCCTCTGCTAGCTTACTGGTTATTTTTAAAATCTAGTTTCTGAAGGAGTAAAGTTCAATTTGACTTCAGATATTTGTTCTTTTTTAATTTAAGTGCTTTCAAGTAAAAAAAATCCTTCTTAACACTGCTTTTACTGTGTCCCACAAATTATTATATGTTGTGTTTTAATTTTTATCTGTGTCAACATATTTTATAATTTTCATTGTGCTTTCTTCTTTGATACATTGGATGTCTAAGAAGGTGTTGTTTAATTTCCACATATTTGCATTTTTTCAGTTTTTCTTCTGCTATTAATTTCTAGTTTCATCCCATTTTGATCACAAAAGATACTTTGAATGATTTTAGTCTTTTTTTTTTTTTCCTTTTTGTCATTTTTCATGACTGGCAATGGATCGCAACCCTCAGTGTCGCACCCGTACAGGACTGGGACCGGCAACGGGATCGCAACCCTCGGTGTTGCGCCCGCACCTCGTTCAGCCAGTGAGCGGGAACCGGTCTGTATGTGGGATCCGAACCCTCGGCGGGAGCGTCGCTGCGCTCCCAAGCGGCGCACTGTAGCAGTGCACCACCAGGCCGGCCCCTGATTTTAGTCTTTTGAAATTTATCAATACTTGTTTTGTAGCCTAGCATATGGTTAGTACTGGAGAATATTTTGTATGCTCTTTTGATCTTTTTGTTGTTGTTGTTGTTAAGTCCTCTGTTTCTCTCTTTTTTTACTTTTTGTATAAGATGTAACTAAAGCTATAATCTTTCTACTTATTACATTTTTAAGTAAAATTACTTTAGCTCACCTGAATTTCAAATCATATGACCTGATTTCTTGTTTATAAAGAAGAAAATACCATCTATACTGGGATGTTTTTATTTTTAATAGCTCTTAAACATATTATCTATCTCTGTGTTTAATGATGCATCCTCCTGCCATATCTCCACTCATTTTTTTAAAAAATTATTGAAAAGGTAGTAGGTTCACTTGAAAATATATATATTCTTAACTTTCAAACAGAAAATGTGTAAAGCAAAACAGTTACTCTATTCGTATTTCTAACACAAAATATGTGATTTTTCCAAACCAAGTAATTCTTCAAATTTCTGTGGACACCAACTGGATGTCGTACAAGTTAATTCAATTTAGGCACTAATAGAATTAGTGTAGATCCGACAGGTTAAATGTTTAGTCCCACATGGCTTTCCCCTACTTCACATTCCAGTTGCTAGCATGGGTACCTAGGATACCTAAACTTCTGTCAGACTTGGTTACAAATCAGGGATTCCCACAACACCTTCCTCGTGTTTGATAATATGCTATAATACCTTTCAAAATTTAGGGAAATATTTTACTTATGTTTACCAGTTTATAGTAGCAGATATTATAAAAGTATACACATGAACATCTTGATAAAGAGGTACTTAAGATGAGGTCCAAAAGGGTCCCTAGTGCAGGAACTTCTGTTCCTGGGTAGTTGAGATGCGGCACTTTCTTACAATGTGAATGAATGCATTCTACAACCCAGAATCTCTCCAAATTCCTTGTTTTGAAATTTTGATGGAGGCATCATGATATAGGCATGATGGATTACTATTAGTTCAATCTCCAACCCCTTTCTCTTCTAAACAGAAGGGCTAAAAGTTCCAAAGTTCTAATCATGGCCTGGTCTTTCAGATATTCAGCCCCCATCCTAAAGCTATCCAAAGAACACTTCAAGAGTGGCCTCTTAGAACAAAAAACATATCACCCAGGAAATTCAAAGAAATTAAGCACCTCTTTGTAAGTTGTTCCTATTACCCCCATTACTCAAGAAATCATAAGGGTTTTAGGAGCTCTGTGTCAAAACAATGTCAAAGGTCAAATATTACAACAAAAGATGCACTCGTCACTCAGAAAACTATAGGGGTTTTAGGAGCTCTGTGTCAGGAACCAGAGTAGAAACCAAATGTATATTTTTTATATGTCACAATGTGTTAAAATCACTACATCCAAATTTGTTAATTATGTTTATGTCTTTTAACAAATATATTTCCACGCATAATTTCCTTATATCTCAAGGGAGATTTCAAGTGAGGTCTAACAAATCAATGAAAAAACTTCTACTGTAAAAAAAAAAATGTTAAGCACTATAACATAGTTTTGAACCAATTAGAGTTTATGTGAATTATAAATATTAATTAATCAGCTAAAGTATAAAAGAAACTCCAAATGTTTTTAATATTAGATCATGATAAATGATAAATAAACCTCTTTTTAAAAAGTGCCTTTAGTTGTTTTTCTGGAATTTTATGAACATGGCTAAATTTTTTCTCAATAGTGATTTATACTTTCTACCACTAGACTAATAGCAAGGTTTGGGCTTTTAATGTCTCCAGTTTTATTACTTATACATTTCACCTGCATATTTTACTCATGACAACTGAAATATTCAAAAAGAAAAAATGCAAAATAGATCTTCTGATAGCAATTGATTTTATTTGAAGAGATCATATGCCTTAATCCCTAAGGTAACCTCACAGTCAAAGACTAAAATAGTACAAGATTTGGATGCTGTGTCATATCAGAACTCAACATTTACTTACTTTTGAAACATGCTAGATTACCTTTTTTCTTTGTGGTATTAAAGATCATCATGAAATTCCCTTGAAAGTCTTTATAAAAATATTTGATCATCAGAATCATCAGTTTACAAAGTGTATTAGTCCATTTTCTGTTGCTTATAAGAGAATACCTGAAACTGGGTAACTTATAAAGAAATGAAATTTATTTTTTACAGTTTTGGAAGTTGGGAAGTCCAAGGTCCAAAGGATGTATTTGGTGAGGTCCTTCTTCCTGGTGAGAACTCTTCAGAGTCCCTCAGCAATGCAGAATATCATATGAAGAGGGATGAGCAAAAGCATTTTAATGTGTTCACTTGCTGTCCTTATAAAACCCCCAGTCTACTCCGTGATAACCCATTAAACCATTAACCCATTAATCCATGAATGATTTCATCCATTCATGAGGTAAGAGTCCTAATGACCCAAAAACCTTCCAAAGGCCCCATGTTTTAATACCACAGTGAGATTCCTCACCATTTTAACCTCATTACAATGGGGAATAAGTTTCAAACATGTGAACTTTCAAGGGACACGTTCAAATCATAGCTCATAGGCTAAGTATAACTTTGCAAAAGAAAGATTAAAAAACTGAGTTTGATTAAACAATTATGGTGAGCAAAATAGTAACTTCTTTATTACTATCCTTACACTTTACAATTTTCTAACATGTAAAATAAAATCTTCACTTGAATTTTACATAGGTAGGCACATCTATTAAATATTCTGCTTATTTATCACCATCAATCCATTCGATTACACAAATTACAATTTAAAAGATGAAAATTTACTTTTAATATGTATCGATTGATGTCATAAATCATCGTATTCATAATTAAATTGTCATCCAGCTGAGGCAGGGACAGATAAAATAAAACAGACTAATGAGCTTTCTCTAAGCCATTGCCCACCAGCTTAAACAAAAAGCAGTTCAGCCTTGTTTACATAGAAGAAATACTTCCTTAGACCCAGTATAAACTATAGGTTTATAGTTATAATTATTTTTCTCCTTGACTTCTTTATTATACTAAGGTCCCTGCTGTGATTCAGGATCTGCAGATTCACTCTCATCAGACAGTTTTGAAAGTACATTTGCATATCTCAATTCAATTACATTAAAATTATTTTTAATCTAAACTGCATCTTTTAGTTCTTTTTTTCCTCTTCTAATCTGAATCTGCTTTGTTTATGTAAAAATTCATGCTGACTTTTTTCATTTTTTTCTTGTTTATGATTTGAGAACCAACTTTGATCCATCTAATTAAAACTTTTGTGAAGGACAAAACATAAAATAACTGCCAGGAGGAAGTCTGAAGTTACTTGAAATGATCTCAACATCAATGCTCTAACTTTCTATAGTACCCTCAAGTGTGCGCAGACCCAAGTAAACAAATTTCTTGGTCTTTCTTGAATGTAATTAGTATTCAGTTATACTACACTCTGGTGTCTTGATGAGCCTATCTAACAAACAGTCATTCTAACATGTTAGCAAAATAATACCGATGATAAATATTGTTTTAATGGGACAAAGGATCTATAAGAAAGAATAAAAGTGATCCTAGAATTTACTCTTATTTGAAAAAGAAAAAGAATGAGGAATAAAAATATGAGGAGAAAAGTAGGCTAAAGTGAACAATGAATAAAGGAAAAGAGCTGAGTCCCAGTGGGATGCTGATAGGAAGGAAAATAAAGATATAAGAAAATCAAATCTAGAGCCATAGTAGTTTTGTTGTCCATATACAGCTTGTTTCTTTCTAAGAAACTCTGTAGTATTGCTGAGTGAATAAGCCTAGTGTAAATGAGGCTACTGAAGCATAAATTGAGACCTAAGAGGTGGGAAAATGTTATGACAATAATCAAAGAAGTTTCTGGAGGTCATGGGAAAAGATTACATAAGGGCCAAGTTAGAATTTTTCATTTGGTCCCTGAGACTTACTAGAAATTATACTAGTATTTAAGAAAAGCAGATTCCTAGGACTTCCTAAAATGTTTCTTTACATAAAATGAATAACACTTTTCTAGGATAGCATTTCACAGACAGTATCATTCTTTAGGCCTATAATAAATATCCATTGTATCATTATATCAAATGGGCAGATCCCTGCATTAGATATATGAAAACATTTAATTTGGGGAATTTAAACTAAAGAATGAAGAAATTACTGAAAAGTTGTTTCTTAAATAACACCCACTTCACTATGTGTTGAATATGGCATTATAATATGATGAATATGGCAATATTTTATGATATTTATACAGCCAGTCATGGTCTGGTCAATCCTTAAACCTTTGTAAGATACCATAACATGGTTGTGGATTTGTTTTGCATTAAGAAAATTGTTTTTATTTGAATTATAAAATTAGTAAAATGCACATTTTGTTCAGAAACATTGGTCAAAATTCTGATAGCTTTTATTTGGGGTCTATCTTGGCTTTATGTATCATTTCTTAACATTAAAGCAACTACAATAATCACTGAAAAGATTATATTTATAAAATACAAATTACTGGGTAAAAAATAGTTCATGTAATCTTTTGAGCTTCCTTCATGATTAAAATGGATCAACTGCATAAATAATATAATAAGGATATATGCATTTTAATTCAAGTTAAAACATTCTCATGTATAATGCCCATAATATTACTTATGATAAAATAATGAAAATGATAAAATTAATGAAAGGCATAATTTCAATTAAAAATGCAATGCAATAATTTAAAAATATGAATGTATTTCTTCTATATAAGAAATTTATTATGAAAGACTAAATGAAAACCAAGAACATGATAATCAAATCAGTGAGGTATGTATTTTCATCTTGATAAGTAATACAAAAGAAGCATAAGTGCAAAATAACACACTTTCTTTTTATTTATTGGTGTTTCTCATGTAACTTATTGGGCTGTTTATTTCATTCACATTTGAACTACAAATTCCTTGCATCAGTTAGAATGTAAAAAGACGCAATACCTATCTTTAATCAGGTATTGGCCAAATCTAAAACTTTCACTCAATTGCTTTGTCAATTTTATTTTAAAAAATAAATTATGAAATAATAAGTAGCAAATACTCTTGTTTGAGTTTTATTCTCAGTTTAAATTTAAAGTAAAAGTGAATGTTCATCAACAAATGCTGCATGGTGCTTAAACTTAACTTTAATTCTAAGACATACTTTTGAACCTTCATAATTTACTTAGGAATTAACTATTTTGCTTATATTTATTTTTGAGAATGAAATTGGAGAATTTTATCTGGGCAATTAAGGTCACATAAGTAATCAAGTTTTCTTATATAGAAGATTATATTTATTTAAGAACCACACATTCCTTATATATATTTATGAACAAAAAGAGAGATATAGAAGTACAATTTGCTCCAGAAAATATCATTTTATCAGGATCCTAAAAAATATTATACAGATGGCCAACTTTGTGCTTAACATAGGAATATAGAAATTATCCCCTCTTTTGATAATCAGTGGTTAGAAATCATTGTGTGTGTGTGTGTGTGTGTGTGTGTGTGTGTGTGTGTGTGTCTTACTAGGGTTTTTTTCCCTAGAAGTAGAAATTATGATAAGAGTAAGGTTTGGACTTCCCAAGAGTAGGCAAGGGAGTGTTCTGCCACTGAGGACCCAGCCAAAACCCCCCAGCAGCCCATCCCAGCACCCAAGCAGGAGGCAAGGGAGAATCCCACCATTGGAGGCCCAGCTGGAAGCCCTAGGCAACTTGTCACACTGCCTGAACAGGAGACAAGAGAGCATCCTGACACCAGGGGCCCAGCCAGAAGCCCCAAGCAGCTGTCCCATCACCTAAGCAGGAGGCAAGTGAGTGACCCTGACTGGGACCCAGCTGGAAGCCTTTCAAAACACTGCAAACACCATTTCTTCTCCAGTGGTCCAAAACAGCTACTGCAATAGCTACTGATGTTGCAAGGATGACTCATGACCACAGTAGCACCCAGGGCCACCCTCCAGGCAACCCACCCACCACACACTCAACCACATTGGCACATGGAGAGTAACCAACACGACCTGCAAATAGAGTAGGCAGTCTTTCTCTCATAGCCCACTACAGGATAATAGAAGAAACAATTGCTCTACCAGATGACCAGACATCAACATAGAGATACTAGAAATGCAAACAAACAAACAAAAAAAAATGACACCACTAAAGGAATGCAGTAATTCTCAAGTACCAGGTCCCATAGAGCAGAAAACCTGAAATGTCTGAAAAGGAATTTTGAGCAGTGATCTTGAGAAAACTCAAAGAGATAAGAGAGGACTCATTACAGAATACAATGAAAAAAGAAAATGTATCCAGGATATGAAGGAGGAAATTTAAAAATAGAGTAATACCTTAAAAAAGAAGGTAGCAGAACTCCTGGAACTAAAGGATTCATATCAATGAAATTTAAAAAACCACAACTGAGAGCTTAAGCAGCAGGTTAGAGCAAGCAGAAGAAAGAACTGCTGATCTCAAAGACATTATTTCTGAAATAACCCAGGCAGACAAAGAAAAAAAAAAGGAAAAAAGAAATTTAAAAAAAAAAAACCGAAGATAATCTAAAATCACTAACAGATAAATAACCTTAAGCACACAAACATCTGAATCATGAGTATCCCAGAAGAGAAAGAGAAAGGAAAAGGCATTGGAAAACTATTTAAGGAAATAATAATGGAAAACTTCCCAGGTATAGGGAGAGATATGGACCTTCAGATCCAAAAAGCCCAAAGATCCCCAAACAGATTCAATCCAAAAAGATCCTCTCTGGGGGCTGGCTGGTTATCTCAGTTAGTTAGAGCACAGCCTTAAAACACTGAAGTCACAGGTTCAGATCACCATACCAACTCCTGCAAAACAAACAAACAAAAAATCCTCTTTGGGATATATTATAGTAAAATCAGCAAAGCTTAAACACAAAGACTTCTAAATGGAGCAAGAGAAAGTGTCAAGTCACCTATAAGGGAGTGTCCATCAGACTAACAGCAGACTTCTCAACTGAAACTCTATAGGTCAGAAGAAAATGAGATGATGTATCCAAAATACTAAAAGAAAAAAAATTTCCAGCAAGTCTATCCTGCCAAAATGAGGGAGAAATAGTATATTTCTCAGACAAACAAAAAGTGTGGGAATTCACCACCATATAATCAACCCTGCAAGAAATTCTCAATGGAGTCCTGACTCTGGACTCGGAAAAATGACAATCACTATCATGAACACACAAGAATAAAGAAAACCCACAGTTAAAACGAAAGTACAAATGAGAAAAGGAAACTAAGTAATACCACCTCAAAAAACCAAAAGACTTTAAAGATGAATAACAAAGGGAGAAGAAAGGAGCAAAAGATATTTAAAACACCTAAACAAAAAGTAACAAAATGCCAGGAGTAAAACAATATCTGTCAACAACAACCCTAAATGTAATTGGATTAAACTCTCCACTCAAAAGATACAGACTGATTGACTGGATTAAAAAGCTAGACCCAACTATATGCTGCCTTCAAGATATTCACCTCACCTGTAAAGACATACACAGACTAAAAGGGAAAGGATGGAAAAAAATATACCGTGCAATGGAAACCCAAAACAAGCAGGAGTAGCTATTCTTATATCAGATAAAATGCACTTTAAACCAAAAACCATAAAAAGAGAAAAAGAAGGCCACTATATAATGACAAAGGGATCTATCCAGCAAGAAGAAATAACAATTCATATATATGTATGCGCCCAACACCAGAGCACCCAGATATGTAAAGCAAACACTACTAGAGCTAAAGAAAGAGATAAAACCCAGTATGGTAATAGTGTAGAACTTGAACACCCCTCTCCTAGCATTGGACAGATCGTCTAGGCAAAAACCAACAGAGAAACACAGGATTTAAATTTCACTTAGATCAATAGAACCTGGCAGATATCTACAGAAAATTTCATCCAACAACAAAATACATATTCTTCAATCAGCACATGAGATGTTCTCAAGTACAGACCATGTGTTAGGTCACAAAACAAGACTCAGCAAATTTTTAAAAATTGAAATCATTTCAAGTATCTTTTCAGAATACAAGGTATTAAAACTGAAGATCATAACAAGGAAAACTCTGGAAACCATACAAATATATGGTTACTAAAGAACAGACTCCTGAATGACTTATGAGTCCAAGAAGAAATTAAACAGGAAATCAAAAAATTTCCTGACACTTACAAAAATAAGGAAACATCATACCAAAAACTGTGGGATACTGTAGGAAAGTTATAACAGCTAAAGCTTACACCAAAAGAATAGAAAGATTTCAGTTAAACAACCGAATGCTACACCTCAAAGAACTAGAAAAATAAAAATAATACAATCCTAAAAGTAGTAGAAAGAAAGAAATAATTAACATCAGAGCAGAATTAAATGAAATACAGGCCCATAAAATGATACAAAAGATAAATGAAACAAAGAGTTGTTTTTTAAGATAAATAAAAAGGAAAACCATTAGCTAGGTTAAGAGAGAGAGAGAGAGAGAGAGAGAGAGAGAGAGAGAGAGAGAGAGAGAGAGAGACCTGAAATGAAAATCAGAAATGAAAAAAGAGACATTACAACTGATACCACAGAAATAAAAAAGAATCATTAGAATCTATTATAAACAATTATATGCCAACACATATGAAAACCTGGAGGAAATGGATAAATTTCTGCACACATAGAAACTACCAAGACTGAGCTAAGAAGAAATAGAAAACCTAGACAGACCAATAACAAGCAACAAAATTGAAGTAGTAACGAGCAGTCTATCAACAAAAAAAATCCCAGGACGAGATGTTTTTTACTGCTGAATTCTATCAAACCTTTAAAGTGAAATTAATACCAATTCTCTTCAAACTATTCCAAAAAACTGAAACAAAGGCCACTCTCCCAAACTCATTCTATGAGGCCAGTACCACTCTGATACCAGACACCAGCAAAGACACAACAAAAAAAGAAAACTACAGACCCAAATCCTTGATGAACATTTGTAAAATATTAGTAATCAGAGTACAGAAACACATCAAAAAAATTATACACCATGATTAAGTGGGATTCATCCTAGGGATGCAAGGATGATTTAACATAGGTAAGTCCATAAATGTGATACACCACATCAGAAAAATCAAGGTCAAACACCATATGATTATTTCAATAGACGCAGAAAAAGCATTTGACAAAATCCAACATCTGTTCATGATAGAAGCTCTCAGCAAATTAGGTATAGAAGGAAAGTATCTCAACACAATAAAAGCATATATAACAAACTAATGGCCAATATCATTCTGAATGGGATGCATCCTTAAGAAGAGGAGCAAAACAAGGATGCCCACTCCTACCACTCCTATTTAACATAGTATTGGAAGTACTAGCCAGAACAATCAGGCAAGAGAAAGGATTAAAGGGCATCCAGACTGGAAAAGATGAAGTCGAATTGTCTCTCTTCGCAGATGATATGAAGGCATATATAGAAAATGCTAAAGACTCTACAGAAAACTTCTTGCAGCTGATTAACAATTTCAATAATGTTGCAGGGTACAAAATCAACACCCCAAAATCAGTAGCACTTTTCTACTCCAATAATTTTTTTTTTCTGCAGAAAAGGAAATCAAGAAAGCAAGCCCATTTATAATAGTCATGAAAAAAATAATACCTCGGAATCAATTTAACCAAGCTGTGAAAGATCTCCACAATGAGAACTACAAACCACTACTGAAAGAAATTAGAGAGGACATAAAAAAGTGGAAAGACATTCCACGCTCTTGGATTGGAGGAATTAATGTTGTGAAAATGTCCATACCAACCAAAGCTATCAACAGATTCAATGTAATTCCCATCAAAATACCAATGACATACTTCACAGAAATAGAAAAAAAAATCTAACATTCATATGGAACAAAAAAAGACCACAAATAGTCAAAGAAATCCTGAGCAAAAAACAAAATAAAGCTGGAGGCATAACACTATCCAACTTGTAGTACAAGAGCTACTGTAACCAAAACAGCATGGTACTGGCATGAAAACAGAAACTTGGACCAATGGAATAGAATAGAAAACCCAGAAATCAACCCACAGGCTTACAGCCATTGATCTCTGGCGAAGGCAACAAGAACATACATTGTGGAAAAGACTGCCTCTGCAATAAATGGTGCTGGGAAAATTTGACATCCATATGCAGAAGAATGAACTAGACCTGTATGTCTCACCATATATCAAAATAAACTCAAAATGGATTAAAGACACATAGAAGACCTGAAACCACAAAATTACTAAAAGAAAACATAGGGGAAATACTTCAGGAAATAGGACTGGGCAAATACTTTATGAATAGGACCCCTAAAGCACAAGCAACAAATGAAAAAATAAACAAATGGGATTATATCAAACTAAAAAGCTACTGCACAGCAAAGGAAACAATGAACAGAACAGAAAGATAACCTACAGAATGGGGGAAATATTTGCAAACTGTACATCTGACAAGGGTTTAATATCCATAATACATAAGGAACACAAGCAACTTCACAGAAGAAAAAACAAATAATCCAAGTAAAAAATGGGCAAAGGAGCTGAATAGACATTTTTCAAAGGAAGACATACAAATGGCCCTGAGGCAAATGAAAAAATGCTCAACGTCACTATTCATCAGCAAAATGCAAATCAAAACCACACTGAGATATCATCTCACTCAGTTATGTTGGTCATTATTAAAATGACCAAAAATAACTAAAGCTGGCCAGGATGTGGAGAAAAGAGAACTATTCTTCACTGTTGGTGGGACTTTAAATTAGCACAGCCATTATGGAAAACAGTATGGAGCTTTCTCAAACAACTACAGACAGAACTTCCATATGATCCAGCAATCCCACTACTGGGTATATACACAAAGGAATGGAAGTCATGTCAAAGTGATACCTGCACTCCCATGTTCATCACAGGTCTATTTACAATAGCCAAGATATAGAACCAACCTAAATGTCCATCAACAGATGACTGGATAAGGAAAATGTGGTATATATACATAATGGAATACTACTCAACCATAAAAAGAATGAAATTCTGCCATTTGCAGCAACATTGATGAGCCCGGAAAAAATTATGTTAAGTGAAGTAAAGCAGACACAGAAAGAGAAATACCACATGTCCTCACTCACAAGGGGATGCTAAGGAAGGAAGGAAGGAAGGAAGGAAGGAAGGAAGGAAGGGAGGGA
>NW_007728338.1:183121-187713 GCF_000696425.1 Galeopterus variegatus
TTTTTTTTACATATTTTAACCAATTTTAACAGTTTTCAAGCAGAAGGTTTAAACTGACACAGTTCCCCTACCATACCCAGAAGTGGAAATCATATTCACTTGTTTTTGATTATCAAGTTCAAATGTCATTATGACAATTACTGATTCAGTTAAGGTTCAGTTTTGAAATGACAGGTAATCTGGTCAAGATGGCAGAGTAGACATCCTCAGTGTCACTCTCTCCCACAAATCTACCAATTTACAACTATTAAGAAGCAATAACAGCCAAGCTGGGGCCAGTAGAGCTCAGGGGAAGAGAAGGAGAGACTTATAGAGCTCATGAGGCAGGAGAAGCCACGATGAGAGAAAGAAAGGATTGCTCCCACCGTTTTGAACCCTGGCTGCTTCAAGCCTTGGGCTGGTGAGCACACAGAGCAAGAACTGGCAAAAATCACTGCTGTGCCCTTAGTATGATGCTGCTTGGAGGCTGCAGGGGAGAAGAGGGCCTTGGGGGCCCCCAGGCCAAGACCACTAACAGGATTCCCATGTATCCACATAGGAGAGAGGGGCCACAGACAACTGAAAAAAAGATCCAGTCAGAGGCCAATGAGTCATCACAAGGGACTGGTGTGGTGGGGGAGATGGGCCCACCAAGGGAACACTGGGGCACAGCATGGACAGCTAATCTCCCGTACAGTCAGTGCAGGACCACTCAGTGGAGACTGGTCAGGAATATAGAACTGAATGGGGTGCAGTTTGCTGAAAAGACTCAGGCCCAGACCAGAGATTCCACACAACCCAAGTGTACAGGACCTCACTAGACCCAGTACATACAAGGCCAGCAGTTAAAATCTGAGCTGAACAAAAAGCCTTCCCCAGAGAATCAGCGGCAAAGTAGCAATTGAATTCAACTACAGGGCTCAAGTGCTGGACCCCGCAGGAAATACCCCATTTAAGAAGCAAGAAAAAGACAAAAAACTTGTTCCAGTGCGGAGTTTAATAGGTGTAAACAGTGAATAATCCAACACAGAACTGAAAGAAAAAACAAAATACCCACAAATCGCAGACAAAGTTTGATATTAACTAGTAAAGTTCTAACACCACCAAAGAACACCTATAAAACCTAGAAGGACCTGAAGCCCCCTGAACTCCCAAACCAGGCATGGGGGAAGGCTGTGGGCTTCAGTCTTGCCTCCACAATGACTACACCCAGACCAGCAATGACCACAAAGCCTCCACAGGAGCACCAGACTCCTGAGCCAGGGTGGTGCAGGGCCGAAGGCTTCGGCCACACCTCCCAACATCTACATACAGCCCAGCAATGACCAAGCAGCCACTGGAAGCCCCCTATGACGGGGGGTGCCAGGGAAGGACCTTGACCACATCCCTCCTCCTTCCTCCTCTTCCCATGCTATTTCCCTCCTCTTCCCCTCCCTCACTTCCCCAATTGCTTTGCAGCATCTTAGAATGTAAAAAAAATATATATTAATAAATAATTTAAAAAAAAAAAGAAATGACAGGTGAGCAAGAACAAATGTAATTATTCTACCAAATCAACTTTGGATTTAAGTTTTCTTCTTCTACCATACTAAAATAATAATTTTCCTTTGTATGTGACTATACTGCCTCATAGTAAATCTGCCATTAGGTACTGTGATTGTATTATTTAATGTTCTCCTGTAGCATTTTCATATTTTAGGTAACCAGAAAATTATTTTAGAAAATATTAAAAAAATATCCAATATGTCTATTCATCATAACTTCAAAAGTAATTTTTACTGTTAAATTCTATACTGTACCTGCTGAAAGTCTAAATAACAATGAATTTCTTGGATTACAAATTTCTCTATTTTACTTTCACAGTTTTTTGTATGCTAAATTCTTAGAAATCAGAAAACTGAGTCAAAAGAAGTTAACACCTTTTTTATTTTCTACATAAGGCCAAATGCTTTTTTAAATATTGTATAGCAATGTTCAGTTGCATCACCAGAAAGTATTTTATAATTTCAAAACAAACTAGATGACAGTAGTTGTTATCATTAAGAGAAAATTCAATGTAAAATATTTTCCCAATTCTCCTCTCTCTAACCTGCAGATCTTTGATTACGAACAAAAATCTTTCTACATGTGTTCAATTTCTATATCCCCCTTCTACAAATTGTTTATATATTTTGTTCACTATGTATTGGTGATTTTATTTTCTTATAGTTTAAAGTTTTGGGCCGGCCCGGTGGCGCACTGGAGAGTGTGCCGCTTAGGAGCGCGGGGGCACTCCCTCCGAGGGTTCGGATCCCATGTGGTGACCAGTTCCCGCTCACTGGCTGAGTGCGGCACGGGCGCAACACCAAGGGTTGCGATCCCGTTGCCGGTCCCCGGTACGGGCGCGACACCGAGGGTTGCGATCCCGTACCGGTCAGTAAAAAAAAAGACAAAAATAAATAAATAAATAAATTAATTAATTAATTAATTAGTTAATTAAAAAATAAAGTTTTTGTCAAATGCTTATATGCACATATATTAACTCCTTGCCATAATTTTTCAAATATTTACTAAGATTGTTATTGCTTTTACGTTTCCATATACAGCTAATTTTCATTATTTGTAGTAGTAATGTTCTATAAAGCTGCTACATACTTTAAATTAGCCTATACAAATCAATACTCCTTGGGGAAATATAGTTATGTCGTTTTGAATCTTTGTTTGCAATATTCTCATCAATATAAATCTGTTCTTTGTGTGTTTCTTTTTAAAGGCACCTTATTTAATATATAATGTTGATTTATTGACATTGAACTGCATAGTCCAGAGCACAATAACTAATGCCTGAACAAAGCTTATCCAACCCATGTGTTATCTGTTCAAGGCGTCTTGCACTTAGGAACATTAGACAGCACCTCCGAACTATGTGTAGAGACCATTTTAAACAGAAAAATTATCAACAAAAATCCCCCAAATGACAAAAAAGTGGCACTAAATAGACCACCAAAAAGACACTTGTTTACAGCATGAGAGCTGAAATGGGTAGAGCATCCTCTTGTCTGACATCAGGCAGGAACGTGCCTATCAGGTGACTCAAATATTTGCTCTGCACTTGTCTGCAAATGATTCTGAAAATGAGCAAGTATTGATTTGGAGGTTACAAATAACTTTTAGCTAGTAGGCAAATTCAAAAATATGGAATCCATAGATAATGAGGATAGGGTGTAGACTACAGAAATTTCTGTTATATATTTAAATGCAAATATCCGCAATGCAAAAACAGAGAGAGAGAGAGGAAAATCCACCTTAATATCTTTTGACTTGTGAGAAAAGCCTGACCACCATTATTTTCAATTTTTAATTTCAATTTTCTAAAATGCCTAAGAGAAAGACAGGGAAAAAATAAATCTCGAATGTGAGCATATTTAATATTTGATAATTTGATAGTTCTTTTAAACATAATTGTCAAAAGAGTTATCAATCATCTCCAGCCAAAGACTACCAAAACACAACTGCGGTTTTAAAATGCTGGGTTTATTGTCTTGTTGCATTGAGGGAGAACACATGCTGGGGGGAATCATGGGGTGTCTCAGTGAGAAATATGCAAGAGTACTTATATGATTTGGCCTTATCCTAGATGGTTTTGGAATAGAGTTTGAAGAAGTGATGCTTTCCTCTGGATTTGATGCAATCAAGAAGCAGGGGCAATNGGAGGGAGGGAGGGAGGGAGGGAGGGAGGGAGAGACAAGACCACAATACGACATTGAACTTTCAAAAGGAGTTAACAATCTATGGTTACTAAAGGTGGGTAAGGAGGAGGGAGAGGGAGGTTGGGGAGAGATTGGGGAAAGGGTGTAAAGGATAATTATGATTTATATAATGAATATGCTAGTAATATTGATTTGTTCATCACATATTGTACATAGGTGATGGTAGTCAATGCTTTACCCCAAAAATATACATAATCAACTATGCTTCAGTAAAAAAAAAAAAAATTCATGGAAACATTGAATTAAAAGATAACAAATCTTTCCATGAACTTTTTGAAGTTTCCTCTTATTTATATTCCACTCTTAGTTTGATCTTCCCAAAGACCACTGTGTTCACATCACTTTACCACTCCCTATCCTCTGCCCACAAATCTTCAGTTACCCCCATTGCCTACAGAATCAAGTTCAAATTCTTAAACACTACTACTACCCCCTCCCCGAAAAAATCATTATATGAGTTCGAGTGCATATAATTGTTTTGTAATTCAAATGTTTCTGGTGGTGATGAGGGAAAACGATAGACAAGAAAAGACTCTCACAAAAGGCACACTACAGTCAGTTTCCATGGTGGGCAACTGGAACTAATCCCCTGGAGAAATGTTGAAAAATGGTACAATTTCATACGTCACAATTATCTTACTCGGGAGGCAAGTGAGCTTCTATATTTATCCATCAATTCCTAAAATCATTATTTGAGGGCTGCATCCAGAGTGGTATAAGCTAGTAATCATTCTCAATGTTCAGTGTGCAGAGAGCAGCCTTCTGTGCTTTCAGAAAGTCCTCAGATACAGAGGCAGATATTGGCACTTAGAAACTACCATAAATGTTACAACAAGCAAACGGAAAGGACATTCTTGGGTGGGG
>NW_007728338.1:188713-198144 GCF_000696425.1 Galeopterus variegatus
GGGGGGGGGAGGAGGGAGGGAGGTTTCGGTGATGGGTCATAATAATCAACCACATTGTATATTGACAAAATAAAAAAAATAAATAAATAAAATAAAAGAAAGTACCATAATACTTGTATCCTGAACGATTTTAAGTATTTGGATAGGGCTTTGCTGTGAAAGCTCCCATCTTAACCTGGCATTGTTCAGGTCCCCCTTGGGACCTAGATTAAACTCAGAGTTAACTTAATTACTGCTTCTTAAAGGTTGATCACAAATTCCATCAAAAAACAAAACAAAACAATAAATTAATAGGACAAGCTTCAGACTCTGTTGCAGTTGGTCCTGAATCTGGCCAAAGGTCCTATTCTTTATACGCTTCTTATACGGCTTATACTAGATTTCCCTCAACTTATATTAGCAATTCAACTAGCGAAGAGTACTTGCCCAGTGTGGTAAATTATACTTTCATGCCTGAAGGTTCTGATGATTTGGTTACCAATTGCCTTCATCAGATAGTGTCTCCTTCAATTGTCATTTAAGATTTTGACTCAATTGATGCAGTAAGAATGTACCCCAAGGAATCTGTTTAACTCCAGCCATACTACCTTCTAACCCCGTTACACAGCACCAATACTAACTTCTCATGATAATTGTGGTCAGTTATCTCTGCCAGTATAGTAACTTCCTTTTTAGCTTATTTTACTGGCATGAGGTGCTCAAAATAACTAAGTTGAGTCAATAATTTTAAGTTAAGTGGAAACCTTAATATGTTCTTGGGTAAAAGTGTCCCTCCCCTCAGAACAAGGATCTCTAGTCCAGAAGACCAAAAGTTACTCAAATATGCAAACATTACTCAATTGTGTCATTGGGAGCATTGGTGGGAAGGTACTCAGATATAAGCATTGTATATATTGGGAATATTACAGGTATTTGTTACAGAGGATCACATGGACATTATTGCACTGCCTTTGCCCTATTGCGGATTGCTCATTCCAAGGCACTGTTCATGAACCTATTGTAATAAATCAGTCCATTCGTTAGCCCTTGAGTAGAATTACTGGCCAAAGTAGTGCAGACAGAGAAGGAAAACAAATACAAACTCATGTCAAAGCAAAAATTGGATGGGATAAAGTTAAGCAGGCAAGGAAGCCCTTATTCAAGACTATGGCAATAGGGAAGGAGACTGGCAATTGAAACAAAATTCAGGAGGTATTTTAAGCACTGAGGTGAACTAGTAGAAAAGAATTGGAGGACTTTGAGTGTGTGATTGATTAATGGTAGTATTCAGCACATGAAGTTATTCCTGAATTTGTAAATGTTTTCCTCTGTGACTATGTTATCTGTGTTTGTTGATTATTGCCCTTTAAAGTTATGCTGCTACCCTCCCACAGAGACTGCGAGATGGGGTGCTCTCTCCTTTGATACTTACATTTCAGAGAGATTGTTCCTAGGCAGGTCTTTGAGAACAACATTTCCTTGGCTATACAACTGAAAAGTGTTGGGAGAAGATTTACATATGTTTCAAAGAGGCAGAAAAATAAATTATAGTTAAAGTTTTCTAAAGTATATGCGCTAAGAAAAGGCAGGTCAGGTGCCTCTAGTCAGGAAGAAGCCAGCAGAAAGTACAGTCAAGCTGAGCGAAAAACTACAGGCCGTCTTGGTCAGTCAGAATTTGTATTAATTCAGCATAGACGAATTATTTACCATTGAACAATCTGATGAAATTAATATATCACATTGTGGCCAGCTGAACTCCTACAACGGATGGGCTTATGTTTAGTCTCTACTGCTAATTGTTTAAGCTATCAGCTGTAGCAATATACATTGCAAGTCAGTGATAGGGAGTTCATAGTGTTGAGTCCAGACATATTTACCAGCCCTGTTATTATGACTGTTCCTTTTATTAGAATAAAGTGTAGCTCTAGGGTGGCTAAAAAAGAATATTTCTGTTGTTTTCTGGGTTGTTGTTTTTTTTTTTTTTTGGTTCTTGGTTTCATTATTTGGTATTTGTAGCAATGCTACAATTAATAAACGTGTCTATCGGTAAGATAAATTTCTACTTGAATTTTTGGGCCAAATATACTTGTACTGATAACTTTGCAGATAATTTTTCGTAGAGACTGGTAAATTTCATTTTCAAAAGAAGTTGTAGTCTTCCTTTGTTGGTATATTAAATAATCAATTCAATTAATTTAATTAAGGTAATTTAAAAGCTGAGCTTTAGCTTCTTTAATGGCCATGCTGTTTCTGCTCATCAGGAATCTTGGTGCATAGGTCTTCCAACTTTTAACCCAACGTATGGGACCTCCCCCAACATTGTCATTCCAGGACTCTTGGGATTTGTGTTAAAGTTAGCAACAGAATTTAATTAATTAATTAAATCCTGACACAATAGAAATGCATGCACATGCATGACAAATTCATGTTCCAGAATGTTTTTTAGGAACATTCTTCATAGTAGCCTAAACTAAAAATAACACAAATGTCTATCTGCTATCAGCTATTGAAGGGATACATAAATCTTGGTCTATTAATAAACAGAACACAATACAGCCACAAAAATACATGAACTAAAGTAAAACTTCATTCAAAAGTGGGATGGATCACACAAACACATGAAGTAACTGAAGTGAGGCCCAAATGAATACATCCTGTATGATTACACTTACGTAAAGTACAAAGCAGCAAAAACTACATGGTTGTGTTAAGATTCAGTATAGTGTTTATTTTAGGGAAAAAGAGAGAAGGCTGTGATTGGAAGGAACATGAAAGAGACTTCTGCGTCAATGTGCTGTTCTTCACCTGTTTGTGATTACACAGGCATTTGTGTGAAAATCATGGAGCTATGTGTGTTCTACACACTTTGCTGTATATGTATTGTAACTCACAACAAGAAGTAAAAAGAACAAAATTAAAATCTGATAGTTGTACATGCAAATCATTACATTGCAAAACATGATTAGATTTTTCTCAGCTCTTTATAAAAATCGTTTTACTTGAAAATTTTCTTTGTTTACAAAAGAATGTATTATGTTATAATGTTAAAATTGAGAGGTATGGAAAACTTTTCGTGACATAAACTTCTACGTATTAAATTTTCTTTCTGATAATTTAATTTCAAATGGTAACATAATATAAAGCTCTTTATATCTTAATATCTTTCTACTCTATCAACACATATAAAATTGTCAGAATACCCGTATTTAAATAGTACATTTTATCTTTTCAAATATGTTGACAAATATTTTTATGTTTTTAACTCAAAATAAAGAGAATAAAGTTAATTATTAGTAGACAGATTGCAAAGATGTAAACTTTTATCATTTATCATGAAAATAAAATTCATAATTCACTATTTTTATGCCAAATTTAAAATACTTTGACTTTGAAATGAACAAAGGGAAATCTTGTGAACAAAAAAATATGTAAAACAGTAAGTCAATTAAAGCTTTTTATTACATAATAATACTAATGGTTAATTCCAATTATGGTATTTGAAACTTGATTATCAATATAAATTTTTTTTAATTTTTCCTAAGTTTTGTGGATAATCACTTTTTACCTTAACATTTCATTTTTAGGAAATAACTCCTACAAGATCAATTTCAATTATTAATTATAGGTATCACCGTCATGTTTTCAGCTATACACATGTATATATGCTTTGACCCTACTGTAAGAACAACTTGCTAGTTTAATTTTAAATTACATGTTCATTAGGAAATAATTTTTTTTAGTTTCTTTTTTATTTGGTTTTATTTTTAGTACAATAGCTTCCATTGTTAACAACAATGTGTTCTCATAAAGAGATAAAAATCATAGTTTAAATAGTGGTTATATATTTACAGTTCAGTTGCTCTAAGACAAATTTGCATTTGCTATATAAATAAATTTTTATAAAATGTACATATTGAAAAAATTTGCATACAAGAGTAAACAAATATTAATTTTCATTTAAATTTTTTTGTAAGCATGTGCATTTAGCTGACACGATTCATTGCTTTATTAAGTAATTCTGCCACATAAAAACTTCTGTAGTAAACTCTTAGTATAGTATGCATTTTGAAAAACTATGAAAAAGTTTTAAGTGTATAAACTAATACATTATCATGACACCTACACAATAGCACCACAGAAGCTTCTTTTATTTCCAATTCCAGTCATTCCTCACACCAGAGATTAGAATTATACTGATTTCTAACACTATGGGCTGTTCTTTTACTTTTTTTTTCTGTTTTAGAATTAATATGTAAATAAAATTATGAACTACTATCTATTTACATTGTACTTGTTTCCGGCTTCTCATACTCAATAGCACATTTGTGAGATTGAGGGTAGTTAAAATTTTTTTCATTCTAATTGTTGTTATTATTCCACTGAATAAAAATACAGTTTATTTGATCCATCTAGTACAGGTTAATAATTGGTTGTTTCTAGGTTTTTGATATTTTGAATACTGCTGTTCAGTTGTGCAAATACACTGGTCCATGTTCGTGTTGGATATATATCTATGAATAAACATAGGAATGATTATGTTTGATAGATAATTCCAAGTAGTTTTTAAATGGGTTATACCAATTTACACTCCTATCAACATGCATGAGATTTCTAATACTTATCCTTGAGTACAATTTAGCCATTCCATTGTGTGTTTGTTGGTATCCTATTGTGATTTTTGTTTGCAGCAAATAATGTGAAGCACCTTTTCCTAAATTAAATATTCTTATTTGTAAGGGTCTTTTCAAGTCTTTTGCCCAATTTTCTAACAGAAAATTGATTTGTAGGAATGTTTTATATAATCTGATATTGGGTCCTTTGTCAAATGTATATATTGTAACTATTTTTCTCCTTCTATGGTTTGCATTTTTGTCTCATAATGTTTCTTTTGATAAAAAATAATTTTTTGCTGTAATCTTTCTGTTTAAGATTTTTGCATCTACATCAGTGAAAGACATTGGCTATAAATATCTTTTCTGTTAATAATTATTTTCAGTTTTTGGTGTTGAGAATGTGTTACATCATAAAATAAGCTGAGAAGTATTATAACTTTGGATTCTTTGAATAATTTTATGTAATAATGTTGACATTCCTTACTTAAATATTTGAAAAAATTACTGGTTAAGATTTCTTGTACTGGAGTATTCTTTGTGAAAGGATTTTATTAATGAATCAGGGTTCTTTAGGAGGTTAGGACACTTTCATTTTCTCTTTTTTCTCGTGTCAGTTTTGTAAGTCATGTTTTTCAAGGGCTTTATACAATTATTAAAATTGTTTAATATATTGAAATAAATGTGCTCATAATATTCTATTATTCTGTTATTACTGCTTGTAAAACTGACTGATGTCTTCTTTTTTTACTCCTGATATTGTTCATCTGTTTTCTCTCTTGATAAGTCTTATCAAGGTTTCACTAATCTTACAAATCATTTCAAAGAACCAACTTTTAGTGTAGCTGATTTTATCTGTTTCATTTTCTTCATTTTATTGACTTTAGTTTTACCTTTATTTTCCTTTTTATATTTTCTTTTCTTCATATATCAATTTAAAATAAAAATTCTCTTTGAGCACTCATATGTGTGAATCTCACTAGTTTTACTATGTCGTCTCTTCATTTTATTAGTTCAAATTTTCACAAATTTCTTGTGAGATTTCTCCTTGACCAATGTCTTATGTAGAAGTGTTTTGCTTAATTTTGTACTGATTAGTTATTTCATTATTATCTTTTGTAATTGATTTCTGGCTTAATTGTATTGCCCTAAGAGAATATTGTCTGGATAATTATAATCCTTTGAAATTTGTTTAACCTTAATAAATTCTGATTAATATTCTGTGTAATATGAAAAGAATAAAATTGGCCATTGTTGGACATAGTGTTTTAAAGACATCCAGGATGTCAATTAGGCCAAGCTTTTGTATTATTCTTTAGATTTTTTTTATACCCTTACTGATCATTTGTTTGCTTGTTAAATCAGCTATTAATAGAAGTAGATATTTTTACTTCACCTTTTTTTCTGTCAACATTTAAAAAATATTATCGTGTTATATTGTTTGTGCATAATGAATTTTGAAAACTGCCTGGTGGATTAACCTTTTACTATTATTGTGAAATTTCCCTTTTTAACTTTAATGTTGATTCTTGCCTTGATATATGTTTTGCCCTATATGAGTACAGATACAAATTCTTTCTTTTTTTCATCCTTTTTTCACTTAAACTCTATTTTTAAGTGTAAGAGATGTCTCTTGTAAATAACAGAAGCTTCAATTTTTGTTTTACCCAGTCTGACACTGTAAGGTTTAATTTGAATATACATTTCTTTGACAATGAATGTAATTACTGCCCTATATTGATCTATATGTAACATATTTTTTATTATTTTTTGACCTACCAGATTTTTTCTGTTTTTTTCACTCTTTTGCCTTCTCTTGGATTGATAATATATTTATTACTTTTATTTCATTATTTTTCTCTATTAGCTTAGCTTGTTAGAAACGCATTCTTTTCTTTTAGTACTTTGTAGTAATATCTATCAAGCATATTAGATAAATAAATGCTTTGATGCATTTAGCTAATTTATCAATGCTCATGTATTGCAAGAAGCTTAGAATTATTTAAATCCACTTACCATTCTGCTGACTATTTGTTATCATTTTCAAGATACTTAATTCTGCATATATGAAGCTCTAGGTAACACTAGTAATTTTTCATACTATCAATATTTATTTAATTTATTCCTTTTTCCTTTTATTCTTTCCTGCATTTCCACATTTTCTTCTGGGATAAGTTTCTTTCTCTGTAAATATCTTCCTTTAATATTTCTCACAATGCAAATTTGTTGGCAATAATTTATACTTTTTTTGTCTGAAATGATCTTTTTAAAAATGTTATTTACTCTGTGTATATAAGCTTAACTATAAATTGCTTCTTTGAAGTTATTTTATTTTATTTTTTGCTTTGGTTGTTTTTGAGATTTTCTGATGTCTTTCATTTTTAGCAGTTTTAACATTATGTGCCTTTTCTGTTTGTTTGATGTTCCTCTTGCTTGCAGATCTTCTTAAATATGTTTTCATTTCTCTTGGATAGATGCCTAGTAGTGAAATAGCTAGAGAACATGCTAAATTGATGTTTGTTTTTTTAGAAACTGCCAAACTGCTTTTCAAAGTGGCTATTCCATCTGCAATGTGTGACTGTTCCAATTTCTCCATATCCTTGCCGGTACTTGTTATTATCTTTCTTTCCACAGTGCATTCTCCTGGATGTGATTTTTGTCATTGTGGATTTGATTTGAATTTCCTTAAAGACTAAGCTACATCATACATTTGACTCGTTTAGTTTACAGTTACCTAAAAACTCTAACATTATTAGAGTTTACTAATATTAAATTACTATTTTTGAGAGTTTACAGTGATTTTGAACCTAGGTGTTAAAAAAATAAATGCTATCATTTTAGATTTTTTTTTTACTAGCATAGTCTTTTGAAAACATTTTACAGCTAATTTCCAAAATTAATTTGCTTGCTTAATATATTAATTTCATTAAGCTTTCCATTACCAATGAATTCGTTCAATATAAAACTAATATCCTTAGAAAAATAATTAATGCAAATGTGTTGCAGAAAAAAAACAAAGAAAATGACTGTATTCCATGTTGCTCTGGAACCTTTTATGTATTGTCATACAACAAGTTATAAAACGGTGTCACCATGGTTCCCAATAATGTACACAAATATATCATTATACAGTATTAAATTGCTTAACATTATTCCTCCCATCTACAAATATTGTAAATATATCCAAAATTTTAAATCAGCTATTGTAGTGGGTTGACTAGTGTCCTCTCAAAATTCATGTATACCCAGAACCTCACAGAATGTAAACTCATTCGGAGGTCTTTGCAAATGTAATTAAGATGGTGTCATACTGTATTAGGATGGGCCCTAAATGAGCATCTGATGTTCCTATAAGCAGAGTAGAGGTCACAGACATACGAAGGGAAGAAGACCCTGTGATAGTGAAGGCAAAATTGGAGGCACGCTGCTACATACCAAAGAATACCAGGCATTACCGGGATACCAGAAGGTAGGAAGAGGCAAGCAAAAGATTTTTTCCTAGTGCCTACAGAGGAAGCATGGCCCCACTGACACTTCGACTTCAGGTTTCTAGCCTCAGTAACTGTGAGAGAATAAATTCCTGTTGTTTTAAACCACCAAGTTTGTGTTATTTTGTTACAGAAGCTGTAGGAAACTAATAAAGCAATAGTTTATAAAATGCTCTTCAATCATCTTGAATTTTTATTGAATTACTATTAATGAAAACATTAATAGAATCCAAGGTAAAACACTGCATTTATTATAAAAGGATTTGTATATCTTGATATTATACCGATACTTATTGACAAAATGCATGTGCCTATATTTAGGCTTTTTTCTTTTAGAGGCCTTACTGTCTAACAGTGTAATGCTGTCACAAAGGAACTTAGCAATAATTCTATTAAAAACAAAAGTTCTCATTTTTACCTGGCCATCCATGGTCCCTCACACTGTCACATTAATAAGCAGAAAAAAGGAGTTATTTGTTGTATTGGCGTATTATTGTATTGCTCTTGATTACTAAAATAAAATACAGTGTGCTGCTATACCTCCATGGCAGAAACAAGTATGTTTGGATAACCAGGTATGGTTTGTGATATTTAAAATTTGTAGTGTATCAACATAATTGGTTCATAGAGTTCCTAAGAAGGAAAAAACAAAACATGATGTTGTTTCGTATTTAAGTTAATTCAAATTCTTCTTTAATTCAAATTAAAGGGTTGAAATAACAACTGTAGGACATTAAATAAATAAATACATGAAATGAAGATACAATGAGATACAACCGGGATTTTCTTTGTAAAGGTCTTTAACCTAGTATTTACTGTAAATTATTAAAATGGTTAACTTTGGACTTTGGAGTTGTACAAATAAGTGTCATACAAACTTTGTAATGTAAATATAGAAAAAAGAGATAGGAATGAATAGGGTTAGAGAATTGAAATTAGACTAGAAGAGAATTCCTATAAAAAGTTATATACTACATGTTCACATAAATTAAATGTGCTGCTTGTGTAGTATGGCCAATTAATTCATTGAAATTTTTGATCTAAAAAACAGCCTTGTTATATTCTACAGGTGGATACAAGAGAATCAATAATCCTTACTAATTCTAACTTAATAACAATCCTTTCAACTCATTTTATTGTAGCTTTTCTCTTATTTAGGAGTATTGTATTTTTATTTTATTTATTTAATTTATTTTTTATTGAATCATAATTGATTATACATGTTTTGGGGGTTCAATGTTGATGTATGTTAATCAAATCAGTATCATTAGTATATATATTATACAAATCATACTTATTATTTATGCCCTTTATCCAATTTCTCCCCATCCCCCTCTCCTTCCCCCCCCCCCCC
>NW_007728338.1:198158-239967 GCF_000696425.1 Galeopterus variegatus
TTTTTTTTTTTAAAGATGACCGGTAAGGGGATCTTAACCCTTGACTTGGTGTTGTCAGCACCACGCTCAGCCAGTGAGCGAACCGGCCATCCCTATGTGGGATCCGAACCCGGGGCCTTGGTGTTATTAGCACCGCACTCTACCGAGTGAGCCACGGGCCGGCCCTTGTATTATCTTTTAAAAAAATTTTTTTTATTGAATCATAACTGATCATACATATTTTTGGGGTTCAACATTGACATATGTTGATCAAATCACTATTACTAGCATATATATTGTTACGAGTTGTACTTATTCTTTATGCCCCTTATCCAATCTCTCCCTATCCCTCTCTCCCTTCCCCCACACCTCTGATAACCCTAGATTTCTTCTCTCCTTCTAAAAGAGTAATGGTTGCTCTGTCCATTTGTTGCCTAGATGATCTGTCCGGTGCTGAGAGAGCTGTGTTCAGGTCCCCCACTATTACCATAGAGTAAATGCTTCTATCATTCTGGAATGGGCTTTGTAGAGAGAGACATCCTCTTCTTTTCTTTGGTCTCCACTGATGACTCTCCTTCTGTCAATGCACTCGAGTGGCTGGCAGGCCATCTGAAAAGTGGTTGTGGCGTCTAGCCACTTTTGTGGCAGCCGTGGCTATTGTGGTGGCCACACACATGGAAATCATCTTTTTAGCATGCTCCTTGCCTGGCTTGGGGACCCAGGGGGCTTCCAGTCCTTCTAGGTTTTATAGATGTTCTATAGTGAAGTGAAACCTTTACTAGTTAATGTCAAACTTCGTCTCTGGTTTGTGGGTATTTTGTTTTTTCTTTCAGTTCTGTGTTGGATTATTCAGTTTCCACTACTTAAACTCTGCACTGGAACTAACTTGTTGTCCTTTGCTTACTTTTAAAATGGGGGAACTTCCTGTGGGGACCAGCACTTGGGCCCTATCGTTCAGCTAAATTGCTGCTTTGCTGATTCCCTGGAGATGGCTTTTTGTGCAGCTCAGGTTTTAATAGTTGACTTTGTAGGTACTTCTGGGTCTTGTAAGATCTGGTACACCTGGGTTGTATGGAAACTCTGATCTGTACCTGAGTCTTCTCAGCAACCTGCATACCCTGCAATTCTGTATTCCTGACTAGTCTACGCAGAGTGGGTCTGTGCTGATTGGAGAGCAGATCAGCTGTCCTTGCTGTGTCTCAGTGTTCCCCCAGTGTCCCGTCTCCCCCACTGCTCGTACTCCGAACAGTTCCCATGGGGTGGGTCACGTGCTAGTCCCTTTGGATGACTCACGGGCCTCTGAGTGGCTCCTTTTTCAGTTGTTGTGGCTCCTCGTCCCTATGTCGGTCCACAGAAATCCCTGCTGCCTCCAAGCAACTTCATCGGAAGGGTACAGCAGCAGCTTTTGCCAGCTCTTGCTCTGCGTGCTCACCAGCTCCAGCCTTGAAGCAGCAGGGATTTGAAATGGTAGAAGTGGTCCTTTCTTTCTCTCACTGTAGCTTCTCCCACCTTCATGCACTCTGTAGGGCTCTCCTCCTCTTCCCCTGAACTCTAGCAGCCCCAGCTTGGCTGTTGTTGCTTTTTAATAGTTGTAAATTGGTTTATTTATGGGAGAGAGCGACACTGGGGACCATCTATTCTGCCCTCTTGACCCTGAACAAATGGTATTTAGTCTAATAAATAAAAACAAATAACAATTTGAGTTCAACAAATGTTCAGTCAAATATTTTATGTTCAAACGTAATTTCTCATGTGAGATTATCTATTTCATGTGAATAAAAGTCACCTTACCTAAGGTCATATAATTTCAGATACTTTTTACCCCCACATTCAATATTCCAGTTTGTTTAAATACAAATTTTCTTATCCTTAATGAGCCTTTGCAACTTTCTGCATAGTTTACAGGCCTCCTAGGTGAGATTAATACTGGATAAACTAAAAGGAGATTTTAAAATTTCTGCCAGTTCTTAAGAGAGAAAGGGAAAGTGGTGAATTCTGTTTTGTCTCTGAAAAATGAACCAGCTGCTTGAGGGACCTAAATTGGAATCAAGGAAATGGGAAAATCACAGTAAAGAGAATCTATTTTAAATGTCTATGTGAAACATTAAAATTATTGGTATAGGAAATAGTGATTCCATAGGAAACTCATATGTTTGAATAAAATATTATGGCATATGTTTAACGGTAAACTCTATTTCAATCTTACCTATATGCATATTTATTCTCTACTAAAATTCTGTTTACCTTTATTTATATTAAACATGTTTAATTTCCCTATTATTTATATTTGGATACTAATTACAGTGTAAAACAAAAGGAACATCATAGAATATGCTAATAAAAACAGATTGAACTCCTGATTGCTTACTCTACTCAGGAGACCCAACTCATTTAATACCCAAAGATCTGAATGATATGGTCAACCATATTTTTCCAACTTAGACATGAACTTTAACACCAGCCATAAAGAACAACATGCTGCTCTTTACATGTACCACATATCTTATCAGATAAAGTTTCCCACAAAGTATACTGTGTTCGAAAGTTTTTATCTCTTTTTTCAAAAACATGTTCCATGTTTGGATGTTTGGCATTAACTTGATAATGTTTAGAAACTTATTTTTCCCTCATATTCAATAGATAAAAACATGATATCTGGTGTCATGAATGCTGAGATTGTTAATGGCCCACCACATTCTTACCTTTTTCTGAAATAAGATGATTCTTTCTGGATTACTTGTCAAGATGTTAATTCAATAGAAAAACAGATTAATTTATAAATATCAATAGATATTGTTAAAAACCAGCTTATGAGATATAACAAGAAAGTTCAATTAAGTCTTCAAGTCAACATATAACACAACTGATAATATTATAGTTAATTACCTACATTTTGCCAATCAGCATCTTTGGAATGAATATTTTAGGTCATATCAAAATTTACTGTTTCCTCGTATAACCCTTGTTATAAATTGAGACCATCACTACCAACAACTGAATTGGCAAGATAGGTGGGGATTAAAAAGACCAAGCTACACAAAGAACACTTAAAAATCTATAATTTTTTATTGGCCCAAGGACTTTCTAAACTTTTGTATAGAATCTCTCTCCCTCAAAGGAATCTCCATCCTTCCTCCCCTCACAACTTATTTCAGTGCAAAACACAGAAAAGACACATTAATTTAGCAGAATAAATGAAAATGTGAATGAATAAATATCAAAACATAGTTTTCAGTATAAAATTGGCTTTATATAACCCTTTTTGAGCAATTACAGCCTCATTTTCTTTGGACTCATCCATTAAAAGATATGGGGTCTTCAGGAAAGAAATTTCTAGATCAAGGTAATGGCATATAAATAATATCATTTAAGAAGTTAATATAAATGCTATCATATTAAATATATATGTGTGTGTATATTCGGATATCATATATATATGTGTGTGTATATTCGGATATTAACACACATACATACACACACATATATACATTTTGTTCTTATGAGATCTCCTAGCCTGGCTACAAAAAATAATGATCTCTGTGAATTTAAGGTAAAATTATCTAGTGTGTGTTTATGATAAAGGATGCTGTGGAACTTAAACTCCTAATATCTCCTCACAATCTTGAATTATGTGATATCTTGCATTTCTCCTCAGATGAGAAATATATTTTTTATAAAACTTTTCATAAAGAATGGTCTTTTCACCTACTTATTAAAAAATACTCGGTATTTTATATCTGGGCCAAGCTGGAATGTCAAATGACTGTAGTTTTTTAGTTTTTCCTAGAATTCCTTTCAGTGAAATTTATTTTAATGACATTCTCTATGTTTAGATAACAAAATGTATGACTCATTACTGGATTAACTGATATTTATAAAAGCAGCTTCTTAATATGAATATTATAGGAAAGACGTTTTTAGAATCTAATAATAACATACATATATATTTGTTTCTTTTTCATAATGAGAATTGTGTAAATGACACCCTTTTTCCAGTTTTGACTACCATTGGCCTCGGACACAAATTATAACTTTTCAACTGTTATGGCATGATGATATAAAAATATTTATACTATTTTATTTGTCCTTGTCCTCAAGGAATCCCTTTTTCCTTCACCTCTACCTGTCTAAATTCCATCCAATTTTCATGTTATAGAAGACTGGATGGGCACATCCCACTGGCCACATGATTCTCTAAGGTAGATGCATTCTGCTATTTGAAATCTGATTATGCTTTCATTGTCTAAGAACATTTGTTTTCTTTTAAGAAGCATATTTGTTATTTCTGATTTAACCTTAAGATTCCTGACATCTTGTGTCATTTCTGAATCATCTGTTGTGTTTTATTTAAGTGCCTAGTAGAGTAACATGGTGTACCATGGAATAAAAGATGTTTTTGGTTTAATAAGCTTGGAAAACACTGCATACTAAATCCATATATGGTAGTTTTAAGAGTTTGCACTCTGTACTTTTTTTTTTCTTTCAGGAAAACATAGTAATGAAAATCCCATTGAGTTGGGAGCACACAACAGACCTCAAAGTGGGAGTTAGACAATATATGAACAGGTGACTTGGCAAATATCTATAAAACTAAACAGGCTCAAACAAACTAAATGATAAACCAAAACAGAGAAAATTTAGCCCTGAAGAGAGCTGTGATGGAACTATAAGCTCTCTTCCCTCACAAAGTCCCAGAAAAGCTCTAAACCAAGAACCAACAAAGAAGGTCAGAACTGGGTTCTGGGAAAGTGACACTGGTAATTAAATTTAATCTATATGTGCCACAATAGTTTTGGATCTCTTTCCCTACACCTTCATTCTTGTGTATGTACATTGGAGGCTTTGGTAGAAAATGAATGAATGAAAGAAAGGAAAAAAAAGAAAGAAAGTGAGAAGGAAGGAAGGAGGAAAGAAGGGAGGAAAAAAGGAAGGGATGGGGGAGGAATGAAGGGGTTAGGGAGGGAAGAGAAAAGGTAAAAGAAAAGGAAGGAAGGAAGAAGAATGCCAGAAAAAGAGAGAAAAGGAGGAGAAAGAGTGGAAGGAAGCAGGGAAAGAAAAAAGGAAGGAAGAATTTGAACATTAAGAAGACTGTGGAAGCTGCAGAGTAAAGCCCCAGTTTTTGAAATGACATTGAATGTGTTGGGCGATATACGTAGGACTTTACCCATGTTCTGCCTACCTTATCTTATCACTCACTACTCAACTTTAATTAAAACTTATAGTCATCATGTCTGCTTAAGTGTCCAGGGCTTGCCTTCCATCCTCCCACTTAAGGGAAAATCCTTCTGGGGAAACACACCTGCATAGGGGCAAACAAAATCCACCCCAGTTATCTATAAATGTGAACTGTCATACAGAAATTAACAGTTTCAAGAAAAATCAATACCATACAAAGTGAAGTTTCAAGAAAAATAATTTAGAAAATTGTTAAAAGAAGAAACACAATTTAGCAATAAAGGACATTTTTGAGAAGAAAATTCCTAAAACTAAGTCAATTGCCTCAGAGAGATTAAGCATTTACTTTTATTCAAATATAGGTTAATATTTTAAAGTGAGCTAATAAGGAATACTTAGATATATCAGAGCAATTTTAAAAGAAAACATAGAAGGGCTTAAAGAAAAAGTTAAGAAAATTATCAAAATACATATGTAAATAGAAACAAAGTTTAGAGATAGCAGAGGAATATAAGGGTTCCGATATTCATGAAATAGAAGTTTTATATTACCTGAGAGATAACGGAAGAGGGAAAATAAAATCCTCAGAGAAGGACTTCCCAGCCCAGGAGAAAATCGGCAGCCTTCAAATTGAAATGCATAAGTGAGTGACAGACAAAATAGTGAAAGATGTCACATATAAGTATACACACACACACACACACACACACATATATATGTGTGTGTGTGTGTGTGTGTGTGTATATATATATATATATATATATATATATATATATATATATATATATATATATATATATATATATATATATATATATATATATATATATATATATATATATATATATATATATATATATATATATATATATATATATATATATATATATATATATATATATATATATATATATATATATATATATATATATATATATATATATATATATATATATATATATATATATATATATATATATATATATATATAAACTTTGAGAAAACCAAAGATCAAAAACAGTTCACCAAAGTAATAAGGAAGAAGGAGAGATTACTTATAAAGAATGAGAATAGAATAGGAGTAGAATCTCTTCAGGCACCTTAAATGCTTTAAGACACTGAGGTAGTGACGTAAAATTATGGAGGAACATATTTTGAATACAATTTTTTAAAATATATAAATTATTAAAATTATGAGCCATAAAATTGTTTGAGGCATGAAAAGTTTCAGAGTATTTAGTTCCTCTATACACATTCCGAGGAAAATAATTGAAGTCATTCTATATTTTTTAAAATCAAACAAAAAGAGACAATATGGACTTCATGAAAAATGAAAGCATTCCTGGAAAGGTACAATCTTAATATGACACAAACTGAAATAGCACATATTTTGAACAGGCGATACAATAAAAGAATATGAAATCCATTTGTGCATATACTTGGAATGTTACTAAATGTAGTGGATTGAATTATGTCCCCACAAAACTCACTGAAGCTTGAACTGTGTCCCTCAAGTTATATGTATTAGAAACTTAGCCCCCACTGTGACTGTTAAGAGGATGGGAAATCCTATTATGGTAATTGAAAGGTGGAGCCTTGAATAGGGGATTGGATTGTAGGACCGTGCTGTAGTGAATGGATTAAAAATGGTGGTCAGAGGCATGGTTCTGAGGACTTTAAAAGAAGAGGACAGTCTGTCTCTCTCTCTCTCTGCTCTCTCTGCTTCCACCATCTTGCAAAGTGAAAACCCTGGGTCACTGTCACCACCACCTTATGGACTTTGGACTTCCCAGCCTCAGAAACTGTAAGCAATAAATTTTGCTTATAAATCACCCAGTTGCAGGTTTTTTGTTATAAACAACAAAAATGGACTAATACACTAAATAAGTGTACAAATTTGGTTACATGGAATTACATTTTCTTCTTTTTGCAAGTCCAGTCAAATTACCTGATTCTGCAGTATCCAACAATTAATAAATCATAATATTGTAAATGTGTTTTTGGAATTTAATCTTTAGAATATTCTTACAAACTATTAATAGCATATTCACATTCTGGATAGAACAGAAAATAAATGTTATAAGTCCTGACAACTAAATAAATGATATGACTGTAAGAGACTGGACTACTTACAGAGAGAAAGGTTATATGGAAAAAAACCTAGGTAAGATAATTCTATACCATGTAAAATTTGGAGTTCAGGGTAAAACTCTATATTTTATTAATCAGGAATTAGAATTTAAGATTGTATTCAAAGTTATAATAGTAAACAATGAAGAACAAAACCTTTCTGAAATATTTCTAAGAGGAAATAAGTTGGGAGATTATATAAATGTGTGAAACACTCTCTCATAGTTAATAGTATTGATAGTTGCCACCTAAGTAGGTAAATCAAGAAATGGAGGAATAAGTCTATGTATGTGCAAAGATTCTCACAGAGTTCACACTAGTGTATTTAACTGCAAAGGTATTTCTTAAGGAATTTTAGACATAAGAGCATTTTCAGGAATGTCTGACATTCAGTCTTGGATGTTTCAGAGTTAGGGACAAGGCAGTCAGATTCATTGAAGCTATGAAAAAACTAACCACAGTGTAGAACTTTTCCAACTCAAACAACAGTGTCTGTGTCACCTGTCCATCTATGTGTATGACTCTCAGGACTAGTTGTTCCATAGAAGTGCCACACAGCTGCCCTTGAATAACAGAAGACCTTGTATGTTTGCTCAGACAAGTGAACAACTGAAACACGGTGCTGCTCATTTCTGTATTCAAGTCTAATGAGGAAGCATCTAATTGGTAAAAGTGTCTGCATTTTGGAGACAGTTTCAGAAACGTAGACTAGCTAGTTATTTAGAGTGTTGGTTTAATTCTAATAGGCGTGATTATTAATAAATTTCCCAGATATTAATACTTTTGATTTAGGTAATTACTTGCAGGATGTTTTCCCAGTAGAGTATTATGTTTATTATGTTTTATTATTCATAAATGAGATAAAATAATAATCAGCATTTCAATGCAGACTTTTTAATGAAAATAAGGTATATTCAATAACCTGATATTTGTATCTCTTCAACTTAATAATAATAAAAATAATTATAGTTACAATTTCCTGAATAATTATCTATGAGAAACTTATTTTCCTTTACATTCTTGTATGTAATTCTCACAGCAACTCACAGATATAGGCAGAATTAGTTTCACATTATAAAGAGAGAACAGAAACTCTTACAAGTTACAGAAGTTTCATACAATAAATCCGGATAGAAAATGGCAGAACGAGCAGCAGAATGAAGAGACAACCTATAGAATGGGAGAAAATTTTTCAACCCATACATCTGACAAGGGGTTAATATTCAGAATGTATAAGAAACTCAAACAACTCAACAGCATAAAACCAAATAATCTAATTTTTAAAATAGGCAAAAGTCCTGGACAGACATTCTCAAAAGAAGATATACAAATGTCAAGCAGGAATATGAAAAAATGCTCAATATCTCTAATAATCAGAGAAATGCAAATTAAAACCACAATGAGATATCATCTCACACATGTTTAGAGTGTTTTTTATCAAAAAAAGATGAAAGATAATAACTGTTGGTGAGGATGTGAAGAAAAGGGAACATTTGTACACTGTTGACAGGAACGTGAATTAGTACAGCCATTATGGAAAACAGTATGGCGTTTCCTCAAAAACTAAAAATAGAGCTACCATATGATCCAGCAATCTCCCTACTGGGTATATAGTCAAAGGAAAAGAAATCAGTATGTTGAAGAGGTATCTGCACTTCCATGTTCACTGCAGCATTATTCACAATAGCCAAGATATGGAATCAACCTAAGTGTCCATTGACAGATGAATGGATAAATAAAATGTGGTATATATATTGTATACACAGTGCAATGTGATTCTGTCTTTACAAAAAGAAGAAATCCTGTCATTTTTGACAACATGAATGAACCTGAAGGACATTATGTTAACTGAAATAAGCCAGTATATAGGTGGAAAATCTCCACCCTCATCCTCTTAGGGTATCAGGTGGGTCTGAGAATTAAATTGACATAAGATAGATTAACAGAAAAGTATACAGATTTATTTAACACAAGCTTTCCATGGCATGGGAGTCTTCATATGGAAATGAGGACCTGAAGAAGTCTCAGTCACTATAAACTGAATTGAACAAAGAATAGAAAGTTGTGAAAATATGAGAAGGCAAAGGGGCTTGGGCTAGGGTAGTTAGTTGGGTAGAGAAGTGGCCAAGAAAATAAGGGTTAGTATAACTAGGTTTGTATGTACAGAATTCCTTCTGCCTAAACTTTCTGTTCTTGATAAGAATGTTCCATCTTTAATAAGAGAATTTCATCTCTTGCTTTTAAGAAACAGCACAGTGGTCATAGTGATCTTCATTGCACATGCTACTTTTCAAGTGTCTTTAACTTAAACAGTTAAGTTGCCAGAGTGTATAATTAACTCCCTCACCAGACACAGAAAGACACATACTGCAAGATCTCACTTATTTGTGGAATCTAAAAAAGCTGAACTCATAAAAACAGAGAGTAGTGGTTACGGGTGGTAGAAGGTAGGGGGAATTTGGGCAGGGTTGGAGAAATGTTGGCCAAAACACACAAAATTACATTTAGACAAGAGGGATGAGTTAAAGATTTCTACTGTACAACTTGTTTACTACATTAATAATAATGTATTGTACACTTGAAAATCACTAAGAGAGTAACTTTTAAGTGTTGTCATTCCAAAAAGCTATGTAAGTTTGTTGGGTAATCCAAATGTTAATTAGCTCTAGCCATTCCACAATGTATACATATTTCAAAACATCATGTCGTACACCATAAATCTATATAATTATCACATGGCAATTGAAAAAAATAAAAAATAAAAAAACATAAAATTAAACAGCAGAACTGAGACTGGGACGTAGTTATTTCAGTTTCAGTCTCCATGATATCAAATACAATGTTCTTAAATTCAAATGTAAAATCATAATGAGATTGCTGAGAATTGAGTACAGATAAAAGGCCTCTTTGAATTGGGGAACCGTATTGCTCTCATCAAAGAGATCTAATTTGGAAGGAAAATTCTTACTATGCATGCACAAAAAATGAAAAATATATTTCTCTCATGATAATCAGTCTAGCCCATCTAAGGTATTTATCTTTTCTTGGTTGTTAAATTAGACTTTTTAATTAAGTATGAGAGTATGTTGATAACATGCTGGTTATTCATAAGGACAGTGTCCCAGCTGAATAAACTAATAGAATTCAGCTAGGATTCACATCTACCTTGGCATGTCTGGTAAGGAAGTAGAGTTGATTGTCAAGGGTATGATTACACAATGGTTCTAAACATCTCTTTTGAGAATGCTCATTCTAAGGAAGTTGAGAATCAAGGCAAATAATCATTGCTTAAGAAAAATTGCATCAGATGGAAATTACAATTTTGGGAATGTATGTTTTGTATTGTCCGGTTTTTGACTGCCCTTCATTTTCTTGAAAGTTGATATGTGAGAAACCTAGAAAAAGGATGTGATAAACAAGAGATAAGAAGATAACATTTTTCATTTTATTTTTTGTTTCTTTTCTTTTCTTTTCTTTTTTGGTGGCTGGCTATTACTTTTTTTAATAGGAACTAAATGGCAACATATTTACAAATTAATACATTTAAAACCATTCTCAAATTTTGATCAATATAAGAAACTTTAAAAATTCTCATAAGGAAGGCTATCTTTATGTTATGTAGGTACAATTTTTAATAATTCTCCACACTTTAATGATTCCCCACAGTCATTTCCATGTGGCTTAAAAATGACCTCTTTTAACTTTGCGAATATATCTGAAAAATATATCATACCATTTGCTGTACTTTAATTTCAATTTTTAATCTTTCACTGAATAAGTAATCTACTGTTAAACGGTAAAAATATTAAAAACAAGTTTGTTTGAAGAATCATTGTGGTTCAATGTGTAGGATAAAAGTTTACCAAATAACTTCTTATTCCAAAAATTACTATGTATTTTACATTAATTATTACTCTACATTACACATTCATAGCTCAGTAACTTCACTGATTTGTGAAGTCTTTTTCAAAGATTCTTGGTAACTAAGTGCTTTTGATGAATAACAAAATAAATTGCTAAAACACCTGGTGTTTCTTTTTCAAGTTGGTTGTAAACCTGTGTTACCCAATAATCCAAGTTAGTGTTGCATCTGTTATAAAAACAATGTCATTGGAAAAGGAAATATTTTTTCCAGTGAGCTAATTATAAAGGTTTCAGATATTGACAGACTCAGTGATTAAGTCTGTTATTCTAAATGACATCTCCTCTATTATTTTATTCATTTTTGAGTTTTACCTATGGCAATTGCAGTTTATACTTAATTTCCTTTTGCTTTCTCATTGATTCATCTAAAAAAATTATCTTTGAGCAGTGAAAAAAAAATTTTTCCCTATGAACACCCTTTCATCATAATACAAATAATTCCATATATAGTTGGTACAATTAATTCTTCTCCAATGTTATGTGATTTGTCATATTTTGCCTTTTTTATACTTTGTACACTAAAGAAAAGGAACTTTGATCTTTCTGGATGTGTGTTTTTAAACACTCCAATGACAGTACAGCACTTTTCAAATGTTTCTTTCAATTTCAGAATTATGTGGTTATTGTGTTTCTTTTTCAAACTTTGTGTTTACTGTTTGCATTTTTGTTGCTCAATTTGAAAAAGAAAATGTTAGTAGATTACATACATGATGTTCACTTTGGGGGGAACTGATAAAACCCAATAGCAAAACTTCAACTGAATATTGCAGACAATTTTTCTTATATTAACATTCTTAAATAGTGTTTAAAATCACCATTACTGTACAAATATAGTCACAGACTGATACAAGTGTATCAGCATAGCAGCTGTATTGACAGCTCATATACCACAAGTGGTATTGCCAAGGGTGACTTTATTTCCAAAATGTTGAACCACTCTTGGTTAAGTTCCAAACAAAGCAAAGTACAGTCTCCCCATAATTTACCCAGTAGTTAAATTTGATGTGCATGAAAGCCGTGTAAAATTTACTTGGTATTTATGTGTAAAATGGAATTCTAGGATCTATTTAAAGTAGCCGCCTTATCCCAGTGACTTTCTATAAAATAATGCTGTTTATTTATCTTACAAACTCTGATATGCTGCTTATTTTTGCCAATCTAGTCATTATTTATTTCCCTGCCCCTTGGCATACATACATACATACACACATAAAACACACCCATGTACACAAAGTCTGAATACAAAGTTCTTGAGAGGGGGGACTTTCACTGCCCTATTCCCTACACATTTAAGGCACTCAATAAGTACTCTTATTTGCTAAACAAAAGAATATTTTTTATTTTCATCCTTTTATTTAAACTAAATGTTTTGCCCCTCTAAGTGGATTCTACATAATAGTGTTAGATACAAAGTAACTATAACAAAATTAGAACAATTCAAGAATACTGCAGTATGATTAGGAGTAGCTGTCTTATATGGTTATATTAATGTTAAAACCAAAAAAAAAAGAGACACAGCTTTTAAATCAAAAGATAAATATTTTCATAATTTGAATTATCTAAAAGTCAAATGAGCTGACTCTAATAATTATACAATATGTTATCCACTTACAAACTTTAAAAAAATGATATTTTTTAATCTCTCATGTAAGAAATAACAATGTAAGAAACATTACATTCAGAATGAGCAAAGGTTCTCTTTTAGCAGAAATGTTGAATTATACTTTGCCTAAGGAATACCAGGTTTGCTCACGTTTGCATATTTAAATTAATAGTACATTTCTATAAGGTTTGTGCTGTAATTGGAACTTAAGTAACATTTGTAACGTGTTATCTGTCAGAGCCTGAAGAGACCCAAAGAGAATGTATGTCATTATGCAAAATTACTAATTAAGTACAAGTAATTTAGCAGATAATTTACATGTTCATTTTATAATAGAAATTATTTAATATTAGGGTCCTCTTTGTATTTCTAAAGCAATCTTGACCCTAGGGATCATAGACTGTTAAGAAGAAGTGTAAATTGTAGAATGAGACATATGTTTAACTGATTCATAGAGCTTTTGTTGTGGCTAATGATTCCTCTAACAGTAATTGCATAAGGGAAAACATTTTCTTTTTAAGTAAATAATGTTCATTACCTCTTAAATCTACTGTCACTTAACGACATTAATGCGGAAAAATTCCTCCTTCTTGATTAGCTCTCCAAGGATATTCAGCAGGTTTGAATTAATATTGATCAAACAGAAACCATCATATTCATCAAAGCATTCTTATAAATGTGAAGACACAGAAAATATATATATATTTCAACAGATTCTGGAAAGAGAAATAATTACTCCCCTGAAGTGCACTGTAAACTACCTATCAATATGAGGAAATTATATTGGAATGAGGTATTTATTTTGTGGCCATTGATGAGTACTAGTTCCACCTATATATCTAATATTTCATATCAAAGTTATGTATTTGTATAATCTAATTGTGACCATGTTCTGTTAATAATTGTTACCTTAATACTGCAGTTTTGGGGAGAAAAGAATCAACTTGTCTTCCTAAACTCCTCTTTTTTTGAAACCCAAATCATCTGAAAGTGCCGTGAGAGTAGGAATTCTGTTTATTCAAACAGCATTAGTTCAATAACCTAAAATAGTGCTGAGGCGCACTTTATGTGACAATTCCCTCAAGTTATTCTGTTTTCCTTTTGTATAATATTGTTTTTTTAAAAAACTTTTTTTATAATGTCGTTTATATTACTTTTCTAATTTATATTGATATAATTAATGATGTCAAATTTCCTCTGCTAATAACTTTAGCTGTATTCCACAGATTCTGATAAACCCCATTTTAATTTTCAGAACTGTTGCAGTTTATTTGTATTTCTAGTTTGATCTAAGAGTTGTTTAACACTATGAGATTAATTTCCAGTCAGAAAAACTTTTTGTTTTTCAATTTTGTTATAAATTTCTAGTTTTATTGAAAAGAGTTCAGAAAGTGCATTCTATATTATTTCTATTTTTGGAAGGTACTAATAAGATTACCTTTATGAAATAAGAATGGTCACATTTCATGAACATTTTGAGTACACCTAAAAAAAAGTATGGTATTATCTGGGTTAAGATTTTAATATGAGATCTAAATTATTGATGACAAATGTTTAATACTTCAATGTCTTTACAAAAGTTTTGTTCACTTGATCTGCCTTCGATCAAGAAAGGTATGTTGAATTTTATTTTTATTAATTTCTTTGTGTAGTTATCCTTG
The DNA here is from genome assembly GCF_000696425.1 of Galeopterus variegatus. Lineage (NCBI taxonomy): Eukaryota > Metazoa > Chordata > Mammalia > Dermoptera > Cynocephalidae > Galeopterus > Galeopterus variegatus. The sequence goes on from NW_007728338.1 coordinate 212,631, forward strand.
CAGCTGTTGTTGTTTAATGAAAGTCATTGCTGTGTTACTGTTAAAAAGAAAAAGTTTTATATTACTTTTTTGGTGTTTTATGTTAATTTTGTTACTGCATAAAAATTAATGACATTTACAGCTTCACTGAGTAATTTTGTTTTTAACTTTAGAAAATGATTTTATCATTTTATACTCTCTCCGTTCTAAATTTTATCTTTTTGAATATAGACATTTTTAACGCATACTTTATGTCCAATTGCATTTGAGTAGTAAATATTGGTGCATTATTTTATTTTTATCATTTTTGAAAAAAAAATTTTTAGCTCTGTCCCTTGTACAGCACAAAATTTTTTATTTTACATGTTTAGCCAATAAGAACGTATTTTCTTTTTATTGATGATTTAAGACCATTTAATTATGTTGTATATAATATATTTAGCCTCAATTACCTTATATTTTTAATGTTTTAATCACATATGGATATATCATTATGTGGTCATTTATTTGTTCTCTCTCATTTATTTTGGTATTTAGAAAGATTTGCAATTTTAGACTAATGGTTACCTTTATATTAGTGCTTTTTAGAATATCCTTGTATATTAGTCCTTTTCTGTTGCTTATAACAAAATAAACAGAACTGGGTAATTTATAAAGGAAATGAAATTTATTGCTGTAAAGCTACACTAGTTGGTGGGTTGAAGCACTAGCTATGCTAATTGTATGGCTAGGCATTTCATAACTAAAGCCAAAACGTTTCATTATCTTAGTTATACTAAGTTTCCATTTGTATTGTCAGGGATAGGGGCTCAGACCCTTCAAACCCATTGTATAGACTTGGTCACCAGACCCCTCACATGCGGGTCCACGGTAGGTAATTGGGAAATATACTGGGAGCCGTTGGCAGACAACACGAGCTCAGTCCTCAGCAGCAGCAGCTTACAGCAGCCTCCAGCAGCAGTGGCAGTGGCCTCCCAGAGGATCCAGGGCCTTGGCAGCAACAGCTTGCAGCAACAGCCTCCAGCAGGAGTTGTGGCCTTCCTCCCCGACCCTTGGGGGGATGGGGGGTGGGGGGAACCGTGGATCAGAGCCACTCATCCTTTATACTTAAGTCCATAACTCAGGACAACTGGGTGCACATACACAATTACATTAGTCAATAGCCAAGGGACACCTGGGTGCATGTGCATATTTACATCAAATGCTTGGCAAGATTCTGAACATCTGAGGGGCCCAGACCATTTTCTTTCACTTTCCCTATAATTGCTTATGGTTTTTGAGGCTGGGAAGTCCAAAGGAAACACATCTGGTGAGGGTCTTGGTGGTGGCTTTACATCAATGCAGGGTTCTCACATGGCAGAAAATGGCAGAGTAGAGGGAGGGACAGACTCCTGTACTCCCCTCCAAAGCACACTCATGATCACTTTTTTAATCCATTCACTATGGCATGGCTCTATAATCTAATCACCTCTTCAAGGCCCCATCTTTCAGTTACCATAATAGGATTTCCCAAACTCAACAGTTACAGTGGCTATTAAGCTTCAGTGAGGTTGAGGGGGCATCCAATCTACAGCTCTTGGGTCATGAATGAGTCTCGTAGGATTTCCCTTCACTGTCAGCCAACATGTGAGAGGCAATTTGGTCGGGAGAATCCCTGACCAGTGTGGGTCTGAGTGCTTGCCACTGTAGGATTTTCAATCACATCCTCCAGATAAAACTTAATGACTTTATTTTGGAATACGTTGACCAAGAGACAGAGGACGGAGTCCCAACTGCCTCCCAGATCAACTGAGGGCAACAGGATGTACAGCCTTCAAGTGGGAAGAACAGCTGTTTGCTGACTTTATCTTACAGTACCAAGGTCTCATCTGGTTTCCATTCTGTGATGCTATCTTTGAGACATGTATCAGGTGAGACATGTATCAGGGTCTTCAAGAGTGAGGGACAGCTGTTTTCAATGCAATCTCAATCATCAAAGGCTAGCTGTAAAGGGAAAACAAAGTTCTATGGTGCATACATCAGTGTGGGGGATTTTCTACGTTTTTATACTTAGTCCTCTCATTTTTAAAAATTTTATCCATTGTTTCCCTTTATGGGTAATATTTAATTGAACTAGCCAACTTTTCTTCTTCCTCCTCTCCTTCTCTCTCCAAACTCAATCTAAAGTAACGTCTTTTCCTTTCAGTTAATACCTATAAGGCAATCAGTGAACTAATTCTACTTTCCGTACATGCTTTCAATTTTCTAAACCACTTTTGATAATGTTACTTTATCTCAAATGTCAGAGTATTTAACCTGCACACATGCTTTATTGTCTTTTTATGTCTGTCACTCAGCCTGTCTTTTAAAGACAAGTATACATTCGATGTTTATCATCCGAGTTTAAGCTGATGTACTCAATGGTTTTCATTTACTAAAGGTAATTTTCTAGTAGAAAGCCCAGGAAAGACTTATGGAAACAAATTTCCCTGAATTCTGTCATATTTGCAAAGTCTGCCTTTACACTAGAATGTCAAATTAGATGGATATAAAATCTTTTGGTCATTCTTTCCTTTCTTAGAACTTTGAGTGTATTATTTAATGGTTCTTTGAAACCAAACTCTGAGGTTGAAAAGGGTGATATCAGCCTGACTTTATTTCCTTTATAAATGACTTGAACTATTTGTCAGAATGTTCAAGGAATGTCTTTGCTGTTGCTTTAAAGTAAAACAGTTGTTCTAAAATATTTCTAGGTGCTAGGTGTCATTCACTGTAGGTTGCTGTTACCAGGTACCAGAATATATATTTATATGAGGATCTATGTATTTGAATATATTTTTATGAGGTGGTCTTCAAAAGTTCATTGAAGTATTTGTATTATTTTTTTATTTTTCCACAAACTTTTTGAAGTACCCTCCTGTTTGTATAGATATATATATATTTTTCCTTTTTGGTGTTATCTGCATACTTATTAGTTATTATTTTCCTTTCTGTTTGAATTTAATTTCCATAATACTTTTTTCTTTTAGAGTTTACTCATTTCTATCTCTTTTTATGTCATCTTCTTCAGACTCATTTCTAGATTTTTTTAAATGTTGATTGATGCTGGGTGTTTTTTATAGTTCCTATCATTTTTTCTAAACTTTTAGCTGATCTGAAAAGAGTCAGGTAAAATTTTCATGTTTTGTGTGTCTGTCCTTTGGGTATGCTTTCATTGAAAGAATGTTATGTTGATTATTGTTATGGGCTGAATTATTTCTCTCCCAAAATTCATATGTTTAAATCCTAATCTCTAGCACTTCAGAAAGTGACTGTATTTAGAGACAGAGTCTTTAAGGTTAAATTAGATCATTACGGAGACCCTAGTACAATTTGACTGGTGTTTCTATAGGAACAGGAAATTTGGACACTCAGAGAGACACCAGACATAAGGACACAGCGAGAAGGTGGCCATCTACAAGTCACAGAGTGAGTCCTCAGAAGAAACCAAACTTGTTGATACATTGATCTTGGACTTCTAGGCTCTAGAACTGTGAAAAAAATAAAATCATGTTCTTTTAGCTACCCACTCTGTTGGTATCTTGTTATTACAGCCCTAGGAAACTAACATCATTATTTTTCATCACTGAATAAGTCATTGTGTGGGACTAAACTTCATTTTTATTTGTTACTTATGGCAGATGGGTTTTCCTATTCTGTTTCAGAGGGAGGATAAGCTAGGATAGCTTTCCTATTTTGATGGTCTTATGGAGCTCTCTCCTACTGTTATAAAAAAAATGATTAAAAACATTTACTTTTTCTGACGCCTACTTCGAGTGCACCCCTCCCCCATTTTTATCTGTTACTGTTCTTTCCTTTGTCTTAGTGTCCCTATCTCACTCAATTTAGATTCTGCTCATAAGAATTTCTCCTCAGTGCATGGTTTTGGCAAGAAAGGAAGCTTTTTGATTACAGACTTTCAAAAGACATGGAGTTAGACCAATTCAGAGCTATCTGGCCTTTCATTAGCCTCCTCTGCTCCACTGTCAGTAGGAGCCTGTGTTATCCCCCACTACTCCTCCACCTCCCACTGCTCCCCACACACACCTGAAAGACTCAACTGCTTCTTTTGTTTGTTTGTTTCAGCCTGATGAAATTTCATGTCAGGTACATACATAAATATTCTCGCTCTTTCTACTGCAAGGCTATCAGAATTTTCATTATTGTCTTTTTACTTGCTCCTGTAGAGATGCTAATAACACATGTGTCTAGTTACTAAGGATAATAATTACTGTTTTCATTGGATATCAGAACAGTGGATTGAAAAACTGTGCTGTAACCACCATCTTTCTTCCAGCCTATAGTGTGTCTGTCTGGCTACTTCAATTAACATGCACAAACCCAGTAAAGAATAAGAATATGTTAGTGGACCTCCCTGACATATTTATAAGATTATTATTAAAAAAGGCTCTACTTACCAGTACCTGGAAAATGTTTTCCTCCTCCATTTCTATCTTCTACATAAGTCTAACTTCCTGTGCATTCACTTTATTGCATTAGCAATATAATTGAGCCACTTTCCAACATGTTGCCCCTTTTTCCTCCTTTGTTCATAACTTGAATAATTCTTGCTGGCACAGTGCTCATAATGGCTTTGTGTTGTTGTTGTTGGTTTGGTTATTTGTTTTTGTTTTAGAGATATGTAGCTCAGCCCTAATTCCTGCTACTTGCAAATACTCCCTATGGCTTACCATGGTTAGTGTAGCCTAAACTTCCAAGTCCTTCTCCCTTCACAGTATGGGTCAATTCACAGTGTATCAGAATGATTCTAACAAGCAATTGATTATCTCATAGTCTATGAAGGCTATGGTATTTCATTTTTCTTTAATTCTGCAGAAAGTCTGTCCTTCTGCAACCTATATGTTTCAGAATCTATCATACAAAAATATTCATTATATTAAATTGTGTGCTAAAAACATAATAATAGCAAGAATAAATGGTAACTACTTTAAAAAAGGAACAAAAAAGAACCATTGTGTGTGTGTATATATATATATATTTCTTTATATGTATATTTTAGTTATGGAAGAACAATGTAGCTGATTTTGCTAATTCAGATCATATATCATATATAGCAAGACAGTCCCCTTGTCAGTTGTTGCAAGGTTATGTACCCCCAGCAGGTACTATAAGACAAACTGCTAATTCATTATGGTGTACACACTAGGATCAATGAATCAAAAGATTAGATTACTACAGCATTATATTTCAGTGGCATGAACTTCTTGGTTGGCTAACACGATGTCAATTGTTATACTTATTTTGGGTTCAATTTGTTTCATAAATTATCTGTCTTGACTTTATTTTTTTTTTTCTGCTTCTCAGAATTTATCTTATTGCCCTCTGTACCCTCTGTATGTGTCATATTCAAACACAACAAGGTATGAGTGGTTCGGCCAGTCATCACCAGAATAGAACATATATATTTGGATAATTCTCTGCTGTTTGGCTATTGCTGATTTCCAATGGTCAGCCAATAGATAGCTATATTTGGGTCTGTTTCCCATTGTTGTTTTTACCTGTGGCCAAGGTTGTATGCTCATGTGTTTAGTACTTGGGAATACATTGTGTACTGCCCATAGCTTTGTTCAGAACAGAGCTGAGGAAGTGAAAGTTACTTAAACAATGTTAAGGTTCTCTGATCCTTAGAACACATTAAAAGTGACAGTAATATTTTGTATAGCTCTTTGCACACCCACGTCCTTTCAAGCACAAAATATAAATACTTATAAAAAGTGGCGTTTTGTGTCTTAACATATCTGAAAAGCATGGAATGCTAATATTAAAATTTGTTTGAGGGTTTGCAGGATACCTACAGAAATAAGGACCAGTAATTAAAATGTGAATTAAATAGGTGTTATGCCGGCCATTGTACACCCAAGCTGTTACTGTTTTGCTTTGTTGGTTGTGATGCCACCCAAATGATCTATATAGTTTTCAGAGAAAGAACTAATAAAATGGGACTTTCTTGAGCAACTTGGAAAAAGATGATGATAATCTTAAACTGCAGAGTCAAAGGGGATGAGAATATTTTTAAGAACATATAATAACAGAAAGAATCAAATAGAAAACTGTAAATGCAAAATAGCCTTAAATGCAACCTCTTTCCAAGTAAATCCAGATTCCTAAAGAATACACAGCTGTTTACGAAGCTGTTTGACCTAAGGAAAAATTTCTGCTACTAGTATATTTTGGAAAGAAACCACACATGATTACCTAGAATCCTCAACTAATCTCATAGCCTCAGTTTAAAGAGGTAGATCAGAAAGAGAATAACAGTTTGTTTGAAGTATATTTTTAACACTAAAGTTAGAATTTATACATTTAAATATTTTATGTGTTGAAAGTCAGCCCGTTAGAAACTACAAAAGCATTAACTTATTTATATTCATATGATATAATCTCAAGATCTTACAGATAAACAATTATAATTTATATTTCAATTTATATCATTTATACCAACAGATAAATTATCATTTATTTATAGAAAGGATATTGGATAATTGGTCATTATGTTATAAATAGGTTTATTTCTACATATTTGTAAAAAACAGGAAATAACATAAAATATTTTTTAATAACATGAAAATATCATAAACCTAGAAATAAGACTAATAAAGACGTAAGACTTCTACACAAAAACTATAAAATATTATTGAACAACATTAAAGAAAACAAATAAAGGGATATAGATTTTCATATATTAGAATACTTTATTGTAAGGATTTCGACTCTTCTTGAATTTATCAATAGCGTCATTATGATTACAATAAATTCTCAACATGATTATGTGTGTGTGCACTTGTATGCACAAATGTATGTATGGAAATTTATAAGATTTTTTTCTCATTTCTATGGATATTCATAGAGCCAAGTCTAATCAAGATAATCTTGAGTTAGAAGAAAAGGGAGAAAATATTACCACTACCTAAAATTATGATATATTATAAAGCAATAAAGAATGTATGACACTGGCAAATGATAGAAAACTAGACTAATGGAATAGAAATCAGAGACTGACCCAATGTAAAACAAATATGGACATGTGATTTATGATGATATAGCACTTCAGAGTACTTCAGGGAAAAGGCTAGACTTTTCAATAAACAGTACTAAATCTGCTAGCTATCTAAATGGAAAAAAAAAAAAAAAAAGACACATCACTCTGACCCCACTACATAAGAGAAGATAAGTTCCAGGTGGATTGTCTCCCTTCTTAGATAACCCTGTACTCCAGGCTCCACCGGGAGCCCCAGGTTGGTGCCAGGCCCAGTGTAGACCCCTGCTCCACATGGTGTCATAGCCCTAAACCTCTGAGCACCCACGATCCACCAACCTCAGCCTCTCAGGGATCTGGGATTACAGGTGCATGCCACCATGATGTTTAAAGCATTTCTTTTATTTACTTGTGTTAATATCTACCACATTTGTTACTATTTTCTATTTGTTGCCTATGTTTCTCCCTGTTTTGTCTTTCACACTTTTTCAGCCTTTCATAGTTTTAATAAAGTATTTTATATGATTTCATTTTCTCTCTTTCTGAGCAAATACATTACACTTTCTTTGAAAAAGAAATTTAATGGTTACTCTAGAGTTTGCTATAATCATTTACAACTAATCCAAATCCACTCTTAAAAAACATTATACCACTCCATGGGTAGTGCAAGTAACTTAAAATAACAAAACATTTCTAATTTTTCCCTTCTGTCCCTTGTATCATTGCTGTCATTCATTTCATGTATACATACATATAAAGATATATATTTATTTTAAGATATATGTATATAAAGATATATATACACATATATACATAGGCATACATGATCAAATGCATTGTTGTTATCGTGTAAATGCCTATATTAAAAAAGAAGAAATTTCAAATCAACAACTTAACTCTCCACTTTAAGAAACTAGAAATAGAAGAGCACACTAAGCCCAAAACAAGCACAAGGAAGGAAAAAAATAAAGATTAGCTCGGAAATAAAGTTAAGAATAGAAAAACAATAGAGAAAATTAGTGAAACTAAAAGTTGGTTCTTTGAAGAGATAAATATTGATTAAAAAAAGAGAATATGACTTTGTCTATGAATACAAAGAAAATTGAAAATATACTCACATAAAAACTTGTACCTGAATGTTCACAGCAGTATTATTCATTGTAGCTAAAAAGTAGAAACAACCGAAATATCTATCAAATGATAAATGGATAAACAAAAAGTGGTACATCTACACAAATGAATATTATCCAGCCATAAAAAGTAACAAAGTACTGATACATGTTCTAAGATGGATGAAACTCTGAAATATTAGGCTACCTGAAAGAAAGCAGACAAAAGGCCATATATAGTATGTTACCATTTGTGGGTATATAAATAGGCAAATCCTTAGAAACAGAAACTAGATTATGGTTGCCAGGGGCTGAGGGAAATGCAGAATGGAAATTGACTGCTCCTGGGTATGGGGTTTCTTTTTGAGATGATGAAAATTTTCTGTTATTAGATAGTGGTGATGTTGCACATCCTTGTCAATATACTAAAAACTACTAAATTGTAGACTTGAATATGTTTTACTTCCTTGTATATGAATTATATCCCAATCTAAAAGAAAGACATCTATGATAATTTTCATAGCTGTATTATTCGTTATAGGTTCAAAATGAAAACAGGCAAAATACAAATTATTTGTTTACAATATATTTGTAGAACTCAATAGAATAAAACATGACAATAACAATACACACAGTACTGCTACATTCAATAATATAGATGAAGCTCATTAAAATATGTTGAGTGATAGTGTATGACACAAGAGGATGTGTGCTTTATGAATCCATTTTAATAAAGTTTAAGGTAACCAAAATTAATCTTTAGAGGTTGAAGTCAAGATAGAGCTTACATATGAATATGTGGGATAGGAAAGTGACTGCGAGGGAGTGAGAGGAGCATAGGTAATATTCTTATTTCTTGACTTGGGTGGTAGTTAAACAAATATGTATTTTTTATTATTCATCAAGTTATCTGCTTAAAATTTTTTTTACCATTTCATGTGGATATCATAATATATTTTATAAATACTGAAAAAGTAATATCCCTCACTATATGTTGATTTTTCCCAACCTTCTTTGCCTATTCTCTCTTAGACTGATGTTTCTGTTGTGTTCACTTTCCAAGTTGATATCCAAAAAATATTTGGTAAAATGCACTAATTTGCTGCTAAATATTCTTTCCCAACCACCTACTTCATCTTGTTAAGGATTTAAAACTTACTTGACGTTTTCTCTTACTATGCAGCCTAGCTTCCATCAAATGGTCTTGCTAGAATGAGATCATATCTCCCACAAAGAAATATACCCATCCTGTATCCTAAAATATGAAAAAAAAACAAAAGTATGGAGGGAGATGAGCTATTACTTAAAATAAGAAGAAAAATTTTTTTTAACATTCTAAATATTTGATGGTAAACTCCCTAGCTTTTCTAAAAGACTTGTTCTTCTCCCTGCCAACACAAAACAGTGTGGTCTAATTTCAGAAGAGGTACCATTGCTTCCATAGTTTAACATCCCATAGGGAGCCTTCCCTGACCTTCAGAAGGAAAAGAAAAGAGAAGATAAAAGAGAGAGAGAGAAAAAAAGAACTTCCATCTTGAAAAGAAGACCTCTTGTGTATTTTGATCTGGTTCCCAAATTTCAGTCTGCCTACATGAGCTCAAGCCCGTGTTGAGCATCAATATTTAATTAGTCTGGCTTTGGATGGCTTCTAACATTAGCAAGTCTAGAGCATATGAATGTCCAGAACTTGCCTAAACACCTCTCCTCTCCATGAGGGCCCCTAGAGAGAGATACACAAGTACAAGAAATATTGGACTGATAGGAAGGAAAGTACTTTTTATTATTTATTATTATTATCTATGGGGATATTTGATAATATAAATTTAACATTCTGCTAAAGATGGATAAAAACTGTGGTTTAGGTCTTCTGAGCTAAGAATATTCTCCTATTATTTCTTGAATTTAACTTTTGGGATCTCATGATCTTATAGTCACCTTTCACTTGCACAGTGAAAAAAAATTGGAAAGACAGAATTTTCTAGGCCATGTCAGGTTACCAGTCCATTCACGTCTAGTGAGAAAGAGAGAGAGCAGATAATTATATGTAGTAAGTTTATCAATTAGTAAATGAGGACAAATTCATAAAACAGCTACTGATCAAAAAAATGAGTGAGTTGTTTCCCTTTGGGACAGAGAGGTTTGAAAGTCTTCTTCTGCTCTTTTAATAAATGCTATACAGGTGAAGTACAGAGTGAAATGGGAATAATGAGTGTTAGAAAGACTCTCTACTTGAAAATAGTATTTAAGCCGGGGACCTGAAGGGTAAGCAGAAAATGATAAGCAAGAATCAGATTAAGAATAGAGGAGGATATTCCGCACGCTGGAAATAGTTCAACAGCTCATCTATTATAGTCATTGGGAATAGGTTGGGGTCACTGTACATCAATTCCCACTTTTCCTGGCACCTGTATCTTGATTTTTCCTAAAAAAAATAACTTCCATACCGCTCAGCCAAGAATATTCTTGTTCAGTGTTGGAACATGTTACCTAACCCAGCTAATCAGCAAATCTTCGGTCATAGTGATTGGTTAAAAAAAAAGATGTCACCCAAACAGAACCAATTAAAATTTCACTGAGATTTCTGGAACAAAAATTTTTTCCTGGCCACCTGTATGTAGAATTTTTATTTTGCAAGAGACAATAAATCCCACCACCATTTTTATTTTCATAAACCAGTCAGAAGATTTTTCCCCATTTTCAATACACAGCATCCTGTCTGTTAAAATATTAAAGCTTTGAGTGAAGCAGGAATTATCCTGACACTTAAAAAGAATTAAAACAAGACCAGTTATTTCCACCAGTATGTTTATCAAGGGAAACAGTAGCATAAGAAAAGGATAAAAGATACACAAGGACTAGAGAATGCAGTCTCCTATATAAATATAATAAATAGAGTAAAGATTTGCACCTCGGCTGGCCAGTTAACTCAGTTGGCTCCAGCATGTGCTGATAACACCAAAGTCCATGGTTTGATCTCTGTACTGGCCAGCCACCAACAAAAACAAACAAACAACAACAACAACGAAAGATTTGCACCTGACTTTAAGAGTAATGGGAGGCTATGAAAAGTTCTTAAGCAGAATGACATGATCAAATTTGCATTTACCAATACCATTTTGGTTAACATCAAAATAAATATTAAAATAAAAATGAGATTACTGTATAAACTCAGTGCTGATGGCTTTTTACCAATTATAATCTATACAGTATAAATGCTGTTTGTATAAGCAGTATATATCAGTCAATAGAGTGGTGAATAATCCTAGATAATAATTTCTAATGTGTCCCATAGTAATTCAGTAAAATAATGATGTATCAAAACAGTTTGGTTATAATTCTAAGATTTGGCTTATATTCAAATTGAGGCATTTCTTTGATTAATAAAGATTTGCTGGAATTACTGTTATAAAGGCTTACTTTAACTTCAAGAAACTAGGATTGGCATTATGTCAAAACTTGTGATACACTGGTACGCCACTGGCACATGTATAAAGATATAATGCAATGTAAATCAAAATTGTGATGCATTACAGACTGTCAGATCCCACTGGAAATACTTATTTAAAAAACAAAAACCAAATAAACAAAAGTGAATCATGACCAAAATTCACTGGATGCAAAAACCAAAAAAAGTCAATAAGAATATCCACCATTGCAGTTACAATGCCTTCAGAACTCAAATGTGCTCTTAGTATTTGGCAGAGCTTCAAAATGGGTATTTTTTTAATGTCTAAGGTGATATAAATATAAATGGGTTAACAAAATCTGATGCAATCATTGAACAAACTGCCAATATCTCTCAGAAACTAAGCATTTTCTCTAATAAAGAATGCCACTAAATGGATAATTTTTCTTCTCTTGCTAGATGAATTCAATTGTTTCATTCAGGGGACCTTCAATTTAGTTAAGAGCATTCTGTGACCTCTAAGATAAGATATGACCATGAGACACAACTAACACAAAGCCATAAATATTTCTTCTAAGAAAATGTGAAAAATCATCTGACCTAAACAAATTCAAGTCCAAGTGCATTTCTGTAACTCAGAATTTAGCACAACTTTTTATGTGTGTGTGTGTGTGTATAATGGTTAAATTATGTGACAGTATGGGCTTATACCACATTTGTGTAATACAGGAAAAAATATATTGTAAACCTTTGTGTAAGTCCAATCTTATTAATTCATGTAATTTGAATGTACTGTACTAGTAGTTTTCTTGCAAAAGGACCTATTAATAAATCCTTTAGTAAGAAAAATGAGCACTCAGTAATTTGCTTTTGTGGTTGTTAGTTTTATATATTAAGGCCGTTTTTTAGGTGTAAACTTTTTAGATTTTTCTCAAGATTTATTCGTTACATTATCAGTAGGAACTCTTCTTTTTAAATTATTTATATAGAATATCACAATAGTTGGTGGTATACACAACAAATTAAAAGTCCCTTCCCTCTGGTGATACAATTCTAAAATATTAGTATATATGAAAACATGTTGGGCTTAGAATACACTGAATTAAATCTCAAAAAATCAATAACTTAGTAAATGTGGATTTATATTGAAACATTCCTAACCATTTGTAATCTGCTGATAATTGTTGTTAGTGGAAATCTGTATAGATGACTGAATTGCATCTGACCTTTTCAGATTTAATTTTCACTAGGTGCCTAATTTAGACCTAATACACTGTGGTATCATGTAACAACATGAGTCCTACGCCCAAACAAAATCAAATTTAATTTTGTACGTATATTGGTGTATCTGAGTAATTTATTCTATAAGATTGTACAAAATGAGATAGAGGAAAATCAGCTTGACTCACTGTTGAAAACTATTTGAAGGAAGAAACTGGGATTTTAAGAAACATTTATATGCAAAAGTTAAAAGAATAAAGAAAATATCAAATAACTATTGAAATTCCTAGATATAAATAATGAAAAACATAGAGTTTAGTGGATGCATCACCCTACATCTATTTCCATTCTTGTTTCTTTTCATAACCCCATTCCAAACAGAACTTGGAAAGTTGACTCCTTCCCCAATTCTAGTGGCAGATCTTGTTGAATCTATGTACCAATATTGGACAATGAGACTGAGGGGGGAAGTTTCTAAAAGGTTTTTGGGAAAGGCATCACCTACTGAATGTGATGACAAGAATTGTTGCAACCACCTTGCTACATGTCTGATGATGAAGCCAAGAGACAGAGGGGGAAGAGCTAGGAGACTCCTGGAGCAGTAGTGCTCAGTATATCAGTGCTTCTGATATACCTGATATACCATGCCTGAAGATACCTTAACTCTGAACATTTTGTTAGATAAAATTTCCTTTTTCAGTTTGAGCTATAGTTTCCATTACTTGAAGCCGAAGTATCCTGAGGATATTTAATTTTTTTCTACTTTTTAAAAATGTAGATTTTAAAAAATTATTTTTTCTATCTACTGATTTATTATCTATTTTTTTTTAAATTGCACTTGAGGCATATTTCCAAATACATTATAAGTAAGCTAATTCTGAATATTCAACATCTCAGCTGAATTTTGCTTTAAAAATTAAATTCAGAAGTATTTTTAAAATAGTCAATCACACCTCATAAAAACTTGATCTATGTTAGTGTTTTTTTATTCAGTTATGGCCCCATAATTATGAGTAACTTAAGAAATAAATAGTAGCTCATATAAAAATTGGCCTTTTAAAACATGAAGCATGCATAGTGTCATTTAAAAACAAGCTATTTTCAATTTATTCCTAAAGCAAACTGATCTTTAGATAATAAGAAATACATAAATATAAAATAAATAAAAATCATTTTCAGACAAGTCTTCACCATTGAAATATTAGATTTTATTTGATATTTTCTAGTGGATGTATAAAAATATTGAGAACATAAAAATACTAATATTAAACTATTTTAAAAACTGTATTTTTATCAACTGTAAATTTCCATTTGAAAATTTAAAAATTACATGTTAAAAGGCATATATTTATTGAATTGGCTACACAAGTAACTGGGCATCTATACAACAGACTTGGCAAGAAAGACAGAGGCAAGAGTGGCATCTCTATGTAAGTTAGCTTTAACTGGAATACTTATCAGAAAAGTAGATTCTACTTATTTATCAAGGCACTTGGGCACAAAAGATTTAATTTTCCTGGAAGAATGAACCTCTCCTGCCAAGTAGGATGACTTGATATCATCACATACACACACACACACACACACACACACAATTAGAATGAGAAACAACTCTCTGCTTCTGAGGTAAACACTTCTCAATGCAGTGATTCAGAGAGTCAATGAATTTTAATCAAGGAAATCCACAGGATCATATATTTTTGTAACTGACATAGTCATTTCTTTTGTTAAATATTGGAAATAAGCAATTTCTACTATGATGGTAAATTATAGTGTCATTATAGCTACAATTCATCTAGACATTTAATATCATGTCCTATTAATTTCTTGTGCACATTAGAGAGAACTGTGTCCTGATTTTACCTTGATAATCCATATACAAGCATTATCACACATTGTTTAAATATTTGAACATTTTTATAGATTGGATTATCCAAAAAAAGATGTGAAAGTACACTACACTGACCTGTCCTGTCGCATGGTATCCTTCCGTAACAACTCTCTGCTTCTGAGGTAAACGCTTCTCAACTCAGTGATTCAGGGATGCAATGAACTAAAGTTGGCATATGAGTTTCACATAAATTCTTATAAATTAGTATTTACCAAAACATATGTTATTAAAGATTGAAAAGCAAGACATTTTTAAAAGATTTACTACAGGTATTGTATAAGATACTTTATAGACAAAAGTTTTGATTAGAAATTACTGAGAAAATGAAACTCTGAAAGACAATACAGTGTATGTATGTGCATGTGTGTGTATATATATACATATATATACATATATATATATATATATATATATATTTAAGATGTTCAAGATGTTTTGAAGCATGATATCAAAGCCATATAAGTAAAAACTGAAAATTTTGAGTTTAAAATTTAACTTTGGAACAAGCTTCAAAGCTATAAATAAAGTGAGAACATTGTGAAAATAGTCTAAAATGTTGTTCATATGCAAAGAAATTTAACAAATACATGTAAATAAAAAACATGCCTATAGAAAAATACATTACAATCATGGAACATTAATTCACAAATATGAAAATACAAATGGACAATAAACAAAAGAAATATTGTGTAGCTTTCCTAATTAAAAAAAGTAGTAATAAAGAGTGAAATAAAGTAATTGTAAAATGGTTTTATTTACACATTATGTTGAATTGTCCAACAACTTAAACAAAACCTCTTGTTCCTTACAGTGTATAGAAATGGGCACTCCCCCACACTGACAATGGAAATGTAAGTGGCACAAAGGCGACAACAACAAAACCATTTTCCAGACAGCTTTGGTTTGAATGAATCAGAATTTTTTAAGTAATTATTGAAATGTAAATAAATAACTCTTGCCTCTATTTCCTCATGGATTTAAAGCAGCACATATTAAAAGCCAATATGATAAAAATCCTTTAAAAAAAAGTATAAAAAGAAGCTGAATAATATAAATGAAAGGCAGGAGAGAAGGGAAGATCTGAAAATGGGACCACAATAAAATTACACTAGAAAACAGGCTAAGCAATGTAACTTCAATTTATCAGAAAATCAGTTAGTGAATTTCTGATCAGTCAAGGTTAAAAGTGAACCTTAATGGGTTACATAGTTCTCAGTTTAATCCAAGGAAGTATGAGTTCATAAAGAAACTTACTTTTCTGAACCCTGAGAGAATATCACTATCTGTAACAATATATAACAGAGATTAAAAATTAGGTTTTAAACAGAATTTCTATTATGTATATATGACTCCCAATTTGGTATCTGGCAAAAACTTTAGACATAATATTAAGCTATAAATGTATGAAGAGATTTAAGACCAGGCCAACTTTGGGTCACCTGAATTGATCCAGGTTTACAACTTTAAGGAATGTAGAACTTAAGATTTTACTATGCAAGTCACAATTTAGATAACTAGTAAGTACCTGAATTATAGTCAGCCAATGGTAAGAATGAATTTCCCATAAACCCAGTTTGTAGGCAACATTAAAAACCTCCATCACATTAACTTAAGCCATCAGAAAAACAATCATGTCAGGATATAAATTTTAAAGACATCCATGTATTTCCTAGTGCTTTAAACACTAATTCAAAATGAAATTAGACATTTAACTAAATTTGTACTACTAATTTCTAAACTTCTGAAATCTCAAAAAAAAATTGATTGAAAAATAGAAAATTTCTGTTGTTAAAAATAAATTACTTTGGAATCCTTAGGTATATGAACTATTTTGAGCATATTTTCATAGAAAAAATTAAAGCTAGCAATAATATTAAAATAAGAAAGAAAATACACAATAAACTAAAATAATGACCTCACTTCAGTTAGTTCAAAATGTAATAAAAATATATCTAATTATTCTTATTGCTATGAATACTACATCAAAATAAGAAAATAAAAAATGTTAAAATTAGAAGGTATGCCTCTGTAAAATGAACCAGTTTCTAAGATTTATTGTTTTTATTTTTCCACACACAAAAAAATAAAATAAAATGGCTTTGTATAAAAAAAAAAAATCACAAAGTTTACCAAACTAAGCAGCTATCAGGTGGGATTTGAAATTTACTGAGAACAATTCAGGCAGAGATCAATACCATTCCCCCACCTGCTGCAAATAGTAGCTGGTGAGGTAATTTTTTTCTTTCCTAATGCCTCTGGGCCAAGGCAATGTTGAGGGGTTTAGAGCCCAATATGCGACCATTCATCTCAGTCATTGCTTTAGTGGCCTCCTCAGGAGAGGAGAAGCAGATCAATCCAAATCCTTTGCTCTGCCCTTCTTCCTGCATTACCTTAACTCTGCTAATTGATCCAAATGAAGAAAATTCCTTTCGTAGTTTTTCATCATCAATGGTATCATCAAGGTTCTTAATATAGAGCTTTACCCCCCGGCACCCACGAATTCTTTCCTTTTTCAGCTGTTCAAACATTTGCTTTAACTCAGCCTGTCGCTCTACTTTCTTTTGTGCCCTACCTACAAAAATCAGCTGTCCGTTTATGTCCTGTCCATTCATTTCTTCAACAGCCTTTTTGGCAGCCTCATGGCTATCAAAACTTACAAACCCAAAGCCTTTGGATTTCCCACTGGAATCTGTCATCACCTTAACACTCAGAGTTTTGCCATATTTGCTGAAAACTTCCTTCAATCTCTGATCATCCATGTCATCTCCAAAGTTTTTGATGTAAACATTGGTGAATTCACTGGCTTTGTTCCTGAGTTCAGCTTCCCGATCTTTACGGTTTTTGAATCTGCCAACAAACACCTTGCAATCCTTGAGCAGCTTTCCATTCATCTCTTCAATGGCCCTATCCGCAGCACTCTGGTTCTGAAAGTGCACAAATGCAAAACCTTTGGAGCCTTGATCATCACTCATCACCTTGGAGGACAGGATCTTTCCAAAAGCTGAAAAGTGTTCATAGAGGGTTTTGTTATCGATGGATTTGTCCAGATTCTTGATGAACACGTTCCCAATTCCAGATTTCCTTAAGTAGGCATCACGCTGAGACCACATGAGACGGATAGATTGGCCTTTTATCACGTCAAAATTCATTGTGTCCAAGGCCTTCTGGGCATCAGCCAACTGCAGGAAGTTCACGTAGGCATAGCCTAGAGAGCGGTGGGTGACCAAGTCCCTGCAGATGCGGATGGACAGCACAGGCCCCACCGTGCTGAACTTCTTGAACAGCAGGTCCTCAGTGACATCTGCATGTAGGTCACCCACATACAGGGAGGCCACGCGATACTTGGCTGCTACATTCATCTCCTTGCTCCTCCCCACCGCGAGCCTGTCCCCAGAAGCTCTTGCAGCGATTCCTGCAAGAGGGAGGCCAGGCCACGGCTCAGGCCCGGCTCAAGTGTGGTGGCCGCAGGACCACCGCTTAGCCAAGCAATGGGGTTCAGGTACAGCTCCCCCAGGCTCTGGAAAGGCCCTTATCCAAAAGCCCCACAGCAACCAATCCGGCTTTCCCTGGGAGTTGGCAATAGAACTTTGAAATCTCAAAGAAAGGGTATGAGGACAAGACGTTCCTTCCCCGCCCATTTGGGAGAAACCTTCAAGTGGTGGGCCGGGCCTCCATCCGAGCCTCCCCACGGACGCCCGGGTCGCTGGTTCCTGAACAAAAATAGGCCTCGCTCAGACTGGTTTAAAGTTACAGCCGCTGGGGAAGAACTCCACAAGTGGTTTCCGAGGCGGCAGCGCAGGCCGCGGAGCACGGGCGGCCGGGTCGGGCCCTGGGCCAGTCCCGAACCCGCCCGGTACCAGGCACGGCAGACGCGGCGGCTGAGGCGCGGCCCGGGAGCGACGCGGGCTCCGGCGTCCGGACCAACGCGCGCGACCCTCCGTCCCTCCTTCCCGCGTGGCGTCCCGATGAAGGATGGGTGGGGGAGGGGGAGGCGGACAGACAGACCGGCAGACCGACGGCCGGACGCGGCCCGGCAGGCTGAGGCCAAACGGGGGGCTGGGGGCTCACCGGAGCTGCGGCTGGCCGGGGGCCGGCGGGAAACCCGGAACTCGAGAGCCGAACTTCCCGCGCACTCGCTGCCAAGTGGGATGTTTTCTTTTTAACATTGTTGAGAACGCTTTTCCTTCCCCCACTCCCTTACACATTTCCCACCCCCCACCCCCCTCAGACCGCTAAGCTGAGAAGCAGGAGGCGGTGACTTGGGTGGAGAAAGGCAGCCTAGGGGAGTGGCCCCAGTAAACCCACCCGCCCGCAGGGCTGTGCACGGGTCTGACCGAAGAAGCATTTGTTTCCAAACGTGCATCAGGGCCTGTCACTTCCTCCCTTCAAACCCTCCAGTGGCTTCCTTTGACCTTTAAATGAGGTCCAACATCCGCACCTTGTTCTACTGAGTTCTACGGTATTCCTGTCATGTTTCCAGCCTCAACTGTTGCTTATTTCCCTTGCAAAACTCCATGACACTATGCCCTCTTTCAGGGTTCACTTTATAATGATGTGTTCCTCAGAAATCAGTTTAAAAGCTCTTTCCAAATAGAAGTTTTTCCTAACCTGCTTCTGAAAGTTTAGGTTTCCCTCCTTGAAACTCCTACACTACCTTTGTACTTTCTTAGCTTTTTTCCCCATTACGGTATTGTACCTTCCGCAGCAGTGGGGTCCATGCCCATTTTATTCTCAGGGGCTTGCAGAAATGGAATGCTCAATATTTATTCAGTGAATCAACTGTATGGAATAGATGAGATATTAAAACCTGAGGCTGGTTTTCACATCTAGAGACATGGAGGTAGTGGCATTTACCTCAGAGATTATTGTAGGTGTTAAATGAATTAATAGATTTGGAAAAGTCTAACACAATATCAGGCATGTAATAGGTTTCCAGTAACACTGTTTCCACTTCTTCTAGTATTAAATAAAATTCCTTAATATCATTCCTATAGAACCTTAAAATTTGAATTATAATGTATCTTAGGGAGTTAGAATAAGTTACCTGTAAAGTTGAATTGGGTCAATCAGTTTATATAGGGCAAATTTAGTGCTTTTCAAACTTTAATGGACATAGGAGCGTTGTTCAAAAGTAGATTCTGATTCAGTAACTGGGGATAGACTCAAGATTCTACTTTTCTAACAAGTTCCTGAGTGATGCAAACTCTGCTGGTCTGTGAACCACACTCTGAGTAGCAAGACTTTAAAGCTAAATGAGTCCTCATTTGGAGGGGTCTTTTCTAATGTTAAGAACTAGAAAATTAGAAGAAGTATATTTCTCTTTCAAAAGATAACAACACTCTAGCAAAATTTATTCTTAGTGATACATAAAAAAAAAAATGAGCATGATTTTCACCGTAAAATCAAGTTGCTTTTAACCTGTCTAAAATTGAGTATGTAGGAGACCAGAATATGCTACCACAAAATATGAAAGGTTGTTGATTTGAAGACAACTTAGAAGAAGCAGATGCAGGAAAGCTCTCTGATCTCCCTCTATATGCCTAAAATCAGGGCATAGCTTTACAAAGACAGAAGGCATCCTGTCCCCCTTCTCTACCGGAGAAAATAAAGGTTAACCACTAAAGACAACTTTGGACCCTCAATAGCCTGGAAATGATACCAGAGGAATCCACATTAACAGGCTTTACCAACTAGCCTTTAACTGCCATTTATTTGCTTTCCCCCAAGTTACTGCTTCTAGAAACTTAAAGGCCTTTTCTTTTGTCTTGCCCCTTCTCTTTACTTTTCTTTGTTGAAGATGCCATGTAAGCTGGAATTCAAAGCCACCTCTTTGAGAACGACTCGTTCTCTGGTGTTTCCCATATATATATGAAATATACGTTTTTATAAACTTCTGTTTGTTTTTCTCTTGTTAACCTGTCTTTTGTTACAAGAGTTGTTCCCAATATAGAAGCTATAAGAGGTTGAAGAATAATACTTTAATAATAATACAAGTAATGTATCTATAATTCCTCCCAAACGAATCCTAATTAATGATTTTTGTCTGAGAAATGTATTCCCAATGTAATTAATGGCTTTTGTTTGAGAATTGTTCTCCTATAGGACCACTTGTTCAGATGAATAAATGAAATAATCATGTCTTCAACCATGACTTCATGCTGTAATTAAAAAAAGGGAAAAAGACCACTGACATAGTTGGTGGATACTATTAACGTATTTGGGCAACACTTCAGCACTTAAGTGCTTATTTTTTCAATACTTAAAAAATTCAGATACTGATCGGCATTGTTTAAGTAAACAGTGATCTCCATATTCAATACGAGTTTACTTCAGAAAGTTTGTGGAAAAACTGAATTGAAAGATAATACAAATCTTTCCATGAACTCTTTGAAGTACTCTCATATTATCAGATTTTTTAAAAAGAAAGTTACTAAATGTGTAGTTTTGAGAATTTTCCCTAAAGCCTTTTTACTTGTAGGAAATATGCCTAAGATCATATTAGTTCTTTGTCTAACAGTTATTTAAGTATAGCAAGATAGTAAAATATTTTAAGAACTCATGGGTTTTTCACTTTCCTTTAATGTGATCATCACTTAAGAGTTTGTGAATAGTGAGGAAGAGTTTCCAAATTCAGAATTTAGTCCTATATTCTTGTCTCTAATCAACATATATACAACTAGCACAAACCTCAATTTATTAAATGACCAACAATTATGCTCCTTCCTGTTTACTCTACTCATTATACTGTATTGATTTTATATTTTAACAAACTAAGCATTTTTAAGCATCTGTGATTCTTCTTTTTCTTTAATTTTCTAAATCTCATCTTTTGTCAGTTGTGTTCATTTAATAATTCCTTTATTAGATATGTCTTTTACGTCTGCTCTTTCTTTCAATTCCCATTGCCACTGCCTTTGCTTCATTTCCTCGTGTATTATCGCATGAGTCTTACTCATTCATCTTCTTCTTTGCAGTCTGTCTGTATGCCAGTCCATCTTGAATTTTGCTGCCAGAATAATTTGACTAATGTCCTTTTCATAAGATTTTCATAAAAAATAACAAATGACTCCCAAGACTTTGCAAAATCAATCCTGTTCTAACTATATACATCTTCTCCTGTCCAGCTAATCTATCCTTGTTTTAGATGCACATGCAGTTAATTCTTTTAAAAAGTCTCTTTTCCCAATGATTATTCAAATTGTATCATCCTTGAGCCCTGTTTTCTTCAATAATTTATTTCTCATTAATCTGGCACTGATTACTTTACCTTTTCTGAAGCAATTTATTTAGTATATGTATTGCATATATTTACACAATTTTGGCATGAGTTCATTGGCTTTGATGGACCTTGACTTAAAATTGATGCTGCTTATGATGTTAGTTTCCCAATGCTTTCCTTAGCCACTTGTTGTAGCTATATATATTGCTGATTTACAGGTCTTAGTAATTCCACAAATAGTCTGAAAATATTTCTTATAAGTGCCAATATTTTGCCTCATTTTGAAAAAAGTTGTAATTTTTCTCTATCTTATGTTATTCAGCTCAATTGCCCTTCAATGTACAAATCTCATCTGGGTGGCTCACAGAATTAAGAAGGAATGAGATCACGGTTTTGCTTAAATGGCAGGAAAACTGTCAGTGTTTCTATTAACTGGGCAATGGAGGTCATTGCTTAATTTTGTATTTATGATGGAGAAATGAAAAAATAGCTATTATGAGTATGGAAATGCATTTTTAGATAAAAAAAAAACTGTTGTACTAATTAGGCCAAAGTAGTCCCTGAAGTCTACTTGAATGATTGCTGTAATGTAGTCAACTTGTATTTATGATGGAGAAATGAAAAAATAGCTATTATGAGTATGGAAATGCATTTTTAGATTAAAAAAAAACTGTTGTACTAATTAGGCCAAAGTAGTCCCTGAAGTCTACTTGAATGATTGCTGTAATGTAGTCAAATATTAATAAAATATTTCTTATTTTTGTTCAAAATAGCTCTTATTATCTCAATAAAAATGATTAAATGAATGGAACTTGCTTTTGCTGTATCATGAAACTTCCATGTTCAATATTTACTCCAAAGTATAATATTGCATCTTTCAAATTATTTGGTTCAATTTTATTTGACAATAATTATGATTTTTTTCCATTGTAACTATCTTTTTTTGTTCTTGTTGTTGTTCCCATTGCCTTAACTTTTTTTAGAATGATGTATATGACTTATACTTCAGTGTTTCCTTCCTCCGTATGGAGCATACAGAAATTTCTCAATAAGCAATGCTTCATTATTGGTAAATTTTAATGAAAGATTCAATTCAATCCAAAATATCATTTACTTGTTAAAATGTTAGGCATCATAAAATAAAACTGAATAAGACACAGCATATTTTCAAAAGACTTATGGACTCAAAAAAATAAATGAAAACAACAAATTTAAAACAATGTACAAACAATAATCTAAGAATATTTAGTATACAAATTTAGCACAGAAGAGATATCAATAATTCTTCTTACAAGGGTAAAAAAATTAAAATTAAAATTAGAAAAAGCCTTTGCAGAGAAGCTAGTACTAAAGAAGAGTTGGAAGTCTTTTTGAGATCTCTCAGGGAAATTAAGAAAAAGTAATGTTGCTATCATCTAGTATTTATTTAACATTGCTGGAATTCAAAGTGTGAAGAAAGAAGTGTCAAGGATTGAGACATGAGAAGAAGACACAGGCAATAGAACAGAGAGCCTTAAATGCTAGACTATGTTATAAGCCAATCACAAACTATTTTAAATATGAAAATATATTTTAACATAAAGTTTGCTGTAATACTTAGACCAAAGTATTTTCTGAAGTCTACATGAATCATTGCTCTGATGTAGTCAACTATTAATAAATAGTTCTAGGTATTGAGAATATGGTTGTTACTAAATCATACACAATTAGTGGTAGAAAATATTTATTTAACGTTCCAATTTGATTACCCTTCATGTTTTCACCTTTTCCTCTCTACTTCATTTAATATTGTCTCTACTTGTCTACTTGTTCCAGAACACTGATTTCATCTTGCTGTTTGTCCCACATTGCCAAAGCCAGAAAACTATGTTCATCTGTATTCTCAGATTCTTCAGTTAGCTTCTTCTGTCAAGCAGTCAGATTACTCATCACCAATGCTGATAACTTCTCATGACACACCTTCATTGTATTATTGTGCCCAAAGTCATCAACTTCACCAGTGATAAAGTTAAGAACAAAGGTTGTAAAGGGGTTGGAGAATTCCCTTCTTGCTGTGCTCTTTTTTATTAGTGAAACATGTGCCATTGTAAAAGAAAGTCCTATTTACTCTAATTTTGATAAAGAGAGAGGGATTGAGGGCTACTATCTTACTGTTCACATAGGGAGGATATAGTATTTCCCTAGATATGTCCGTTTCATTACTAGTCATTTACACAGGATGAGTTTAAGACACCCATTGTGGTGAACTCATTGAATGTAATACTACAGGTTTGTCTCATTCTGTTACTTGGAGTCCTATTGATAGTAGCCTACCAACAATAAAAATTGAGCAGATTTGCTCTCAGCCTCTGTTGGTTAGAATGACCATTAGAGTGATATAGTCATGGGAAAATTTTCCAGAAGACAAGACAGCATAGAAATAAGAAATGGTGGGCCGGCCCGGTGACGCACTGCTGTGGTGCGCCGCTTGGGAAGCGCGGCGGTGCTCCCACTGAGGGTTCGGATCCCACCGGTTCCCACTCACTGGCTGAGCGAGGCGCGGTAGCAACACCGAGGACTGCGATCCCGTTGCCGGTCCCGGTCCGGTACGGGGGCGACACTGAGGGTTGCGATCCGTTGCCGGACACGGGAAAAAAAGACAAAAAAAAAAAAAAAAAAGAAAGAAGAAATGGATATTGATAGGAGACAATTTTCCATGGGCATTTTGTGTTGCTACATGATATGCTAGCAGAGACACTGACTGCAATTTTTTCAGACTATCTTTTCTAAGATGTTTATAGATGAACAGCCTTGGAAGATAGATAGTGTCTCCATTCACAGCAAATAGCAAACATTCTCACTACCCCTTGTAAAAGATCTGCATTCCCTAAGTTCAGGTTCCCCTCCTTTAATGCAGCCTACTGAATATACAGATGTCACCTGGATTTTTCACATGATGTTTTGGGAATTCTGCTTGGGAACCTGGTACAAGAAAATGCTTAGAGTCTGACAACTGCTATTACTGTGAGTGATAAAGTATTTTGTCTTTGACACAGGAGCCTCATGCCTTCTGCTAGCATCCATGAAACTGTTAACTTGGTACCCTGTAAGTAGCATAAAATATCAAAGTCTTCACAGTTCCTGATGTTGAACAAGTAAATGAATAAATTATGGGTAATCTGTGTCATGTATGGAGCAGAACTCTCATAAGTTTTGGAAGAAGATTATACTTACTTCACTGGCATTTTTTCCCTCTCCTCTCCATTATTGGTATAACTCTGCATCCTCATACTGCACTCAACACCACTGCTTTTTCCCCAATTGGCAAAGTGGTGATGGGCTTAAGGTTTTATCAGTAAGACTGAAAGCTGCCTAGTGTGAAGACTTTAGTCCCTCTTTCTTTCATAAGTTCTCCATTTTGCAAGTCTCATCTCTTTAGCCCTCTTTGTTCCTATTGCCTTTAGTAAAATTATCTTTAACCTTACAAGAAAACTGAAACAACCTGGATTTAGAGTACGTATTTGGCATTTTCTACTCTATCAAAAACATATTTTAGAACAGTCAAATATGATGGTTAGCCTGTCCACAACAACCTGAGAGTAAGCCTTTAAAGTCTCCATAATGTTCCTGTTTTTCAGTCTCTGGAACATTTTATTTCAGTCTTAGAAGTCAAACACATGCAGCACATGCCCTACAAAAATCCTGGACTTTTACAACCTGTTGACATTGAGGACAGTCTGGATTGTTTATCCTATTTTCTTGCTAAGACTGATAGTTCATGGTCCCTGTGTGGGCTGGGTAGAATTCAGGGTTGACTAGGATTCTCCGTTAGCTCTGCCACGGCTTGTGTGGCAGTTCTTTTTTCCTTCAGGAATGAGACATTCAAATCTCTTTAATATCTGTAGTCTTAGCATTACTCACCATGGGTTTCCTCCCCTGCTGTTCGATGCAGAAAGTTTGCAATATGGATCATCCTAATAAACTTACACTAAATGGCGTAGTCTTGGCTGGCTTTCTAGTTTAAAAATTCCTTTTTAAAATCTATACTCCTACACTGTTCTAGTGTTAAAATATTTGTCTCCTTCAGATTCTTCTCTCTCAAAAAGTCAAGGAGTATAACTTCTCAGGCTGCCTCTATACCAAATCCTATGCACCATATTTTGAATAGTTTCTAACAATTGTTAATTTGATTCAGGGCAATCAGTTACTGGACCAGAGTTCAAAAATTCCAAAGGAGAAACCCCACAGATGCAAGCCTGCTTAATGGTCTACAAAGACTGCAACGTTGTGCAAGTCCAGGAAATTAGAACAAAGAACTAAGTCCTGTCTACAGTCAGTCATAATCGCCTTTCCAAACACAAGGAGTCAGGTTGAGCTGAAAAACCAAAAGTCCTTTCTCATTGTTATTTCTTTCTTACTCCATATCTATCGCTCCCCATTTCCTCAGAATTCCTAGTTTATGCTGCATCGCTGCTTGTGATAAAGGTGAGAAAAACCTGTTGAACCTGGATTCTGATATTTCTCTAAGAAAAACATATATAAAACACATTTTTTCATACTGACGTTGATTGGCTTTTCATGTCCTAATCTTTTCAGACTAACCTAACATGTCCTCACTCTTAAAGACCCCACCCCACCATGGGTGAGGATGGTCAGAACCAAGACCTGAAGAGACAGAGAACCTGTGCCAGCCACACAGTCATTTGGATGATTATTGATGAAGATCTGAATTAACATAGTGGCATTGGTAATTAAAATAATTTAGAGTTGTTATATATGCAAGAGTTCAAACTCTTATATAACCAAAGTCATAATTTGTTTTCTAAAATTATTGTACTAAAATTTTAATATTTAACTAATAAGAACAACTATCTGTTAAATATCTATGTCCCAAATACTGTATATAACGTATTGAACACAAAGTAGGTATTCAACCAACACTAACTACATTCAAAAACTCATTACACTATCATCATCAGTTTTACATAGTCTTTCCTGCTCACTTCTAACAATGCTAAAAAGGAAGTTTAATTCTCATTGTTTTAAATTTGAATGTCAGGTAAGAAACTTTAATTTGTCCAAGTAGTTAGAATATAAGAAAGAAAGTGAGAATTTTAATCTCTGTTCCTCTAACTTCCAAACTCATGAGCATACCATGGTTTATACAACATTCATGTTAAATATACTTTTTGATGTCTCTGTGAACATTCCAGAGTCTCTCTAATTTCTTTTAAAATAATATCCAACATAACTTAGCAAGCATTTTGACAACAGAAGCCAATAAAAACAAAACTTTAGGAAATTATCACAGTTTTTGTCATCACTCTAATTTGTATTCCCATTTGTTGACTCAATCCAGGAGCCACTTACAATATCATATCTTTATTCACTATACCATACTCTTGGTATTTCTCTATTTTATCTTCCCCTAATATCTTGATAACACATCTCTCTCCCCTCAGTTAGCTGACTAAATAATTTGTAAGAATATATAGTGTGAATTCCCAATAGTATGTCA
>NW_007728338.1:240674-241575 GCF_000696425.1 Galeopterus variegatus
TTCCAGAAATACAATAAATGGACATGAAATTGTATTTTAGGACAACCTGAGAAAAAGGTTGTTTCTCTGGTGATAATGCTAATTATCTTTATGAATGATTTCCGGGATTTTTTTTTCCATTGCAAAGGGGAAATTGTTACACATATGTAAATGTAAAATTATATAGTAATGAAAGTCAATAACTACTTAGTGTTTACTGTGAGCCATACTCTATTATAAGCATGTCACATGAATGATCTCATTTTATTTTTATGAACATTATTGAAAGGTATCATTATTAGCTCTATTTATAGATGAAGATAGTGAGACAGTTTAAATAACTTGCCTACGGTCATGTGAATACAAACCTAGACAGTCTGACTTTATGGCCAGTTCTTTTCTTGGAGTCTTTGGTGAGAAATGTCACAGGAGTCAGCTTCTCACTTCAGACACTGCTCATTGTCTATTCTTGAAGGTTGTCTCTAGAGCTGTAGGAGGGTGATGGTGTCCACTGTGCCGTGTTCTTTAGAAGTAGCTCCCTTTTACATTGTAGTAGTATTAGTTAATAGGTTCTGACTTAGACACATACCTGGTTTACTCATCTATTTGCCTACTACCATCTCTATGGCTCTTTAATGCTCTGGCCCCCAATACTTGCCTAGGCTCTTCCTCCTTACACTGGAGATCCAGTAAATATTTTCTCTGGTCTTAAGGACACCGGTAGTCCTCTCCATCTTCTCATCCCTTTACCCACCTCACTCTCTTCTAGCCCAACATCCTTTGCTCACCGTTCTCTGAGTTTTAATCTTACCAATATTATCTTCCTCCCTCACACCAACCCAACATAAAATGCAGAGCAGGCCAGGACAGACATTCAGACATTCTTCTTCCAGGCAAGGACAAGGCAGCAAGAAGACTAAGG
>NW_007728338.1:242103-264150 GCF_000696425.1 Galeopterus variegatus
AAACTAAAATAAATAAATAGATAAATAAATAAATATTTTTTAAAAAGAGAGAAGGCACAATTCCTGCTGGCAGACATTCTCAGTGACAATTTTTTATTAAATGAGATTTTTTATTGATTCTTTAATGTCATGTGCATTTTAAAATGTCATCAACAACCCTCCATCTAGTCTTTCACTGAAATATTTTGTCTTTAAAACAAAATATCTTTTTCTCTAGTAAACCATAATTTATTTTCTCTTTTATCGATTATTAGAAGGTATTTATTGTTTTACTAATACTTTAATCCTTTTATGACCATTAGAGTATTCATTTTAAATGGTTGTTAATTTTTACTCACTTCACAAACAAAACAGAACAAAACAAACAAACAAAAAAAAACATGCATTACATAAACATTGACTTACCTCATCCTATATGCTGCAGTCTTATTCATGGTGACAATGTAAAACTCTTTCAGGAATTTAACTCCCAAAGAGAAATTCCCTTGTGGTTTTTATCATATTTCTAATTTACTAACAATATCAATGTTATGTCTCCTTACTCTGTTTCTAAACTATGGTTTATGTCTTATCTAAGTGCTTTCTGCAATAACAATTCATGTGGCTGTTATGAAGACCACATGTGCTACAAAAAAAAGCATCCTTTTGGAAATCATAAACTAAATTATCATAGTTGATATTTACACTTTCTTTAACATTAAATAGTGATGAGATTGCTTTTTTATTTGCTTTCTGCAATAACAATTCATGTGGCTGTTATGAAGACCACATGTGCTACAAAAAAAAGCGTCCTTTTGGAAATCATAAACTAAATTATCATAGTTGATATTTACCCTTTCTTTAACATTAAATAGTGATGAGATTGCTTTTTTATTTTTTTTTCTTAGAAATATTAACTAATCTTCATGTTTATTTACAAGTGAGAGTAGAGCAAGCTAAAAATAGGGTGCGTAAGACATAATCAGAGGGACAAGGGAATTTAGGTTGGAAAACAGAATATTCATGGAGAATCTTATAATTGTCTTGAGAAAATGAGTTTTAACTTAATCTGTGTTAAAGATCATGAGTAGTAACACTTATATGAGAAACATTTTAGCATAATTTGAGGAGTCACAAAATCTCAGGGAAGTTTAAAAATGAAAATTGGCTGATTTTTTGTAGTAACACGTTTTAGTATTTGAGGAGAAGCTGTATAAACACACACCAGAAGTATGACAAAGGGAATTAACTTCATGAAAAGCTGAAATAGATGATCTCCAAGATCAATTCATATTTTATTATTTATGGTATGTTTTATAATTCTATGGAGTTATGATATGATACAGAATCAGGAATCAAAATTTATGAAAGTTTAACTAAATTATATACAGAGATGCTTCCTTTCTATTTGGTGTTCTGAACAGTTACAGTAGAAAGATATTTTTAAGAGAATCTTAGGAATATAATCAGTACTTATTGTTCTTTGTTGTTAATTCTATTTTTTTCCTATGTTTATAGTCTTTTCAGTAAAGATGTATTATAGATACATAGTCATAGGATGATTTTCTTTAACCAATTGACAAAAGCAATAGCATTAATAGCTATCATTAAAACTAAAATATGGCTGCAAAATTTTATTTTCACTTTTTTTCTTCACTTTTACATATACCAGGGAAGAATGACAATATCTATAATTCTCAGAACCTTCACTTAAATATCCTCAGATTACCTGAGTAAATAATCTTCTTGATTTTTGCAAGGGCAATTAGTGTTAATTCTTCTTTCAAGCATAGACCCTGGATTTAGAAGAGTAAAACTCTTCACAAATATTTTTATGTATGGATGTTTATGTGTTAAATATAGCTTTATGTTTATGTATATATTTTTTTTACATTGAACAGATTAAAAAATATAGGAAATATACAAGTGTATTTGAATGTCAAATCCTCCCTTATTTCAGAATATGATAGTTTAGGTGATTTTTAATACATATGTAAAGTGATAGTAATTAATTCAAACATCTGTTTGGTACTTGACAAGTACTTTATTAAATGCTGGGGAATAAATGGCACTAGACAGAGTTCTTACCCACAGGTGCATACAGCCTAGTGGAAAGAAGGAAACAAGACATATAAATATCTAAATAAATGAGTTACAATAAAATATTTACAAATATTTCTTCATTATTAGTATTTCTCACCAATTCACAAATGCTTTTTGATACTTCCTTTTGTATTTGTCTATTGTGATCACATCCAGTGCTGAATTACGTGATCTTGGTAAAGTGGACATCTAAGAAATATTGTTCATTGAATGAACAGCTACTTAGATTTCTCATGTATGAATTTTTACTCTGAAACACTAAATTAGTCCCATCAGCTACAATATAGTATTAGTTGAAATGAATTGTGAGAAATTTATCTTACATAGAATAAGAAAATGAAAGTTCCTTACCTGTAGCAAAGACACATAAATGCATTCGGCTCACTGACTAAGCGTAGTTAACACTAGTTGAGAAATAAACAACGTTTCAAAAGTTTCTTTTTTACTATTGTCATGTAAATCTATTATTCTCCAGCACCCTTCTCCAATCCACTTTGCTGAAATTATCTCTTTTTGGCCTTCTGATATTTATTTTATGAAAAGATTAAAGATTCCAAAGACTAACAGAAACAAAACGTTAAAACTAATTTATTTGAAGGTGATGAAACTGTGGCAATAAAAAATCTGTGANAATATTTTTAATGTGCTTTGGTGAGAATAAGTAGATTTTTCTGAGAAGAAAAGAAACACATGGAGTTTCTAGAGTCCATTTCTGAAGATCAGATCCTTGGATTCTAAAAAAGTCCTTAGTTTGAAACCCAGCTCAACACTTGCAAGCTGTGTAACCATAGGCAGGTCACTTTACTTCTTTATGCCTTGCTTTCTTAATTTGTAAAATTAGGTTACTGTTAGCTTTTCCTAACTCATTCAATATGCTTGGCCTATACATAGCATTACACACACACACACACACACACACACACAATATTTAGTCTTTTTTTACTTGAAATGTGCCTTTCCCTACATGCTCTCACTGAAAACCTAGTCACGTGGCAGTTGAGTACAGTGCCTGACAACTTACCAAGTGCCTGGTAAGTTGAACAGAGGGACTACGCGTTCTTTATTAAAAGCAAAAAGTGAATTACTTTCATCAATATAAGTGTTTATCCTGCTACACTTCTAACTAGTGAGTTAGGACCTGAAATTCATGGGGAAACTGAGTGAGAATCCATCTAGGATTCTACCATTCATCTGTTCTGATAGAAGTAAATTACATACAGAGATGGAAGTCTGTGTTTGCAGGGGAGAGAAGTCATGACAAAGTAAATTTTAAAAGAAGAGGAGGAAGACAAAGGAAGAGAAAGAAAAGTGAAGAAAACAATCATAAGCTGTGGTTGAAATGACCATGAGGGACCAGATAATCTACAGGTAAATCACCAAAGCTACAACTACAGGGATACAGTCAGGAGACCAAGAAGATGGGAGAACTGAGTGTTCAGGAATGGTTGAGTTCATTGGGAAGGAGTGGAGTGTCATTATTCATCCTGTCAATCCTAGAGGACTTTCAGTCCAGGTACCTGTCCCATAGGTACATATAAATACTTCTCTTCCCCACTGTTTTTTGAAAATGGTAGGGGAATGTGGACATTGTGTTTTGTCTATGCTCATCCAGCATTGATTATTCTGATAATCACTGGAAAATGC
Organism: Galeopterus variegatus; assembly: GCF_000696425.1. NCBI lineage: Eukaryota > Metazoa > Chordata > Mammalia > Dermoptera > Cynocephalidae > Galeopterus > Galeopterus variegatus. The sequence continues at coordinate 245,830 of NW_007728338.1, forward strand.
TACTATGTGGCCAAAATAGTCATGGAAAACTTACATTGCAGAGCATAACATTGTATTTTACAATGGTATAGACCAAAAAGAGAACCACCCTTACTTTGAGCCACATTAAGGGCCCTTGTTTTAAATAGAGGATCTAAGATTACACATAAACCCAGCAAATACAAACACACTGAAATACAAATCCATTAACATATCAGTTACTCAAACTAGGATATAAATATAAAAAATAGGCCTACTATTGGGGACTTTGGGAAAAGAAGGTCAACTTGTAATGTGAAGTCCATTCCCTTGTCTTCTCATCCTTGCTTCCAGGAAAGAATATTCTCAGGGTCTTGGGCATTGTCTCTGCATGGAGATTTACCTAGGAAAAGGTGTCACAGAAATATTTATGACCAGAATAATTTGACTATTCTAGGTCACCACAAAAATCTCCAGTCCCAGATAAAACCACAAAGATGGAGTTATATTTCAGAGCTATCTTTGAAAAGCAGAATGCACAATGCTAACCATTATGGCCACACTATGTGACTATAGTTCAGTGTACTCAGAACAGTCCCTGCCCCTGTACATGACATGAGAAGTGGCGTATGTTTCTCATCAGTCTCTTTTCTCTATGGTTTTTCCTCACAAACAGGGGTTTTAATTATTTAACTGAAAAGCTTTATATTTTTTAAGATGTCAGAAATTAATCAGTTTACATTTTCTTACAGTTAGATTTTGGTGACATTTATATGGTTTTTATTTTTGTCTTCCCATTATAGTAATTAATGCTTCATAAATAAACTTGATGCATGCTCTGTTTTCATCATCTGTCAAGGTAAGAAAATCCAAATCACAACCTGAAGACAAATTTTATATCCCTGGCAAGTGTACTCACTAATACTTCCAGCAACACTGTTTTAATTTCCAAATTAAAATACCTCCCTTTGACAAGGCTATCTCTAGCTACCGTATCTCTTGTGAACTTCACAGAAAATGTGCTCAAAACAGTGGTTTGTACCAGCTGTTTTCACTTCCACTTTCCCATGTCTCTGCTCTCAACACTTCACTGAAACAAAACTACTGTTTTTAAGGTGTTCGTACTGCTATACAAATTCTGTGGTCATTTTTAATTTTACTTTTATTCGGAGTCTTAGTAGCATTGTAGACACTATCTTCCATTCCTCCCATCCAAGTCTTTCTTGCGGGCTTCTTCTACTTTGTCCGAAATCAAATAAAAAAATAAGTTTAAGCTCATTTGTTCATAATTTATGAAATATAGTCAGATGATCAATAAACAAATACTAAATGAAATTAAGAGTGAAACCAAAAAGAATTAAAATCCATGAGCCTATACTTGTATTACTCCTGATAGGCCAGATTACCCAAAACATCCACTGCAAATTATTTCTTTCACATTATCTTTATTCTTGGGCCATACTGACAGAGCAGCCTCAAATTAGCATTGCTAATTACTTTAGCTGCAGGAAAAATATGATACAACACTTTTCTCACACTTCATTGGCCAAAGCAAGTAATATAGCTCCATATGAATTCAACAGGGTGGAAATATGTAATCCTCCATCAGGGACAGGTAGCAACTTTGGTGAACAGCAGTTCTATCTCCTACAATAGATAAATAAACAAAAAACCAAATGTCCAGTGGAGATGATTATTACACAAATTTTTCCTGAAATTTGGTAATTAAAGAAAAAACATTGAGAAGTTTTCTGCTTTTTTGGACAAACGATAAATCATCTTTATTGCTGGGGAAAAAAACTCCATTACAGAAAAATGCCTGCTAATAAATATAGAAGAAACACATGTGTTTGAATAACAAATTCAGGCAAGGATTTTAAATGAATACTAAAATGAGTAGGTCAAATTGTTGGGAAACAATATTTTCTCACTGTCAAGGTAAGACCTCACTCATCATTTAAATAAGTTCATAGTGAAACACCATACCTGTGTGTTGGAGAGTTCTGGAGATTAGTGTGATTAATCCAAATAGCACTGATAAGGGACAGCCAACATTATATTTCTCCCGTTGCATAGCAAGATGAAGAGCAATCATTACCCATGAAATATGCATGCAAAACGTATTTAACCTAACTCCAATCAGGCCTTGAGATTTAACTTTTAGTTTACAGAAATAAAGATTTAAAGGAACACAGAATGACAACACACTTAGAAAAATCCACTGTGTGGATCCTTTTTATAGGAAAACTGGCTACATCTTTTCAAAGAATTAATGTTACGAAAAAGATTTTTAAAGGTAAGCGGATTATTTTACAATAGACAAAGGACACATAGGTACAGCTGCATGTGTTACTTAAACCTTGATTGGATGCTCATTAGAATTAAACAGTTATAAAACATTATTTTGGAGACAACTGAGATTTTGAATGTAGATTTGATATTAATGGTATTATGGGATTATTGTTCGTTTCTTTAAAATAGTACTGAGATCAGGTAGTTTGTCCTGATATTATTAAAGGAGGCATATTGAGCTATTTATAGATGAAGTTTTGTAATGTTTGCAGCTAACTTTTAAATAGTTCAAAATAAACAAATATTGCAAAATAACTCGAATTTAGGTGGTGCATATATAGATCTTCATTGTATTATTTTTTATTCTGAAGTATGTTTAAAATTTAATCAAATAAGTGGCTATATCTAGCAAACCACATAGCAGCATAAGACATGAATTCCTATGTGCCTTACCTCTAGGTTTATTGGATTTATTCTTTATTTTCCTTCATCTAAAACTGCTTTGTATCTTAATATTATTTTTTCATGTCATGTATATTTTTGCAAACCACATCATATCTTTTATGGGATGGCATGAAATGTAGTTGATGAAATACATTTCCAGTTTTAAAGAGTTAGTTTGTTTTTAGATAAGCTTTCTATACTTTATTTTTTTTTAATTTTTTAATTTATTGAAATATAACAGATTGAACATAACTGTGGGGTATAGAGTTGAATATCAGTACATGTTTGCAATATGTGATGCTCAAATCAGGATAATTAGTATATTCAACATTGTACAATGTAACCATTCCTTGTGGCCCTTTACCAATTTTTCACTACCCCTCCCCCACATTCCTCCTTTCCCACCTCTGGTGGCCTCAGTTCTGTCCTCTCATTTTGAAAGTTCAATGAATTATTGTAACTTTGTATGTTTCTTTGATTCTTTTTTTATTTATTTGTTTATTTTTTCAGTTCTTACTTATGAGTGAGGGCATGTAGTATTTCTCTTTCTGTACCTGGCTTATTTCATTTAACATAATTTTCTCTAAATTCATCCATGTTGCTGTGAATGGGAGAATTTCATTCTTTTTTATGGCACAGCAGTATTCCATTGTGTATATATACCACATTTTCCTTATCCAGTTATGCTTCGATAAACATTTAGGTTGCTTCCAACTCTTGGCTTTGGTATGTCACCCTGATACCAAAACCCGTAAAAGATACAACAAAAAAAGAAAACTATAAGCCAATATCTTTGATGAACATAGACACAAAAATCTTCAACAAATTATTACCAAATAGAATACAACAACACATGAAAAAATTATACACTATGATCAAGTGGGATTCATCCCAGGGATGCAAAGATGGTTCAACATATGCAAGTCAATAAATGTAATACAAAATTATCAACAAAATAAAGGACAAAACTACATAATTATCTCAGCAGACACAGAAAAAGCATTTGACAAAATCCAATATCCCTTCATGATAAAGTCTTTCCACAAATAGGTATAGAAGGAAAGTATCTCAACACAATAAAAGTCATATATGACAAATCCACCACCAATATCATCCTGAATGGAGAAAATCTGAAAGCCTTTTCCTTAAGAACAGGAACAAGACAAGGATGCCCACTCTTACCATTCCTATTTAACATAGTATTGGAAGTACCAGCCACAGTAATCAAGCAAGTGAAAGAAATAAAGGGCATCCAGACTGGAATAGACAAAGTAAAACTGTCCCTGTTTGCAGATGACATGATCCCAAATATAGAAAAATGTAAACACTCTATCAGACAAAACAACAACAACAACAAAACTCTTATAGCTGATAAATGATTTTGGCAAAGTTTCAGGATACATAATCAGCAGGCAAAATTCAGTAGTATTTTAATACTGCAACAATGAACTAGCAGAAAATGAAATCAAGAAAGCTAGCCTATTTATAACAGTCACTAAGTAAAATTAAAATACCTAGGAATAAATCTAACCAAGGAAGTGAAAGATTTCTATAAGAACTACAAATCACCACTGAAAGAAATTAAAGAGGACACAAAAAGATGGAAAGACATTCCATGTTCTTGTACCGGAAGAATTAACGTTGTGAAAATTTAGATAGTCTGTACTATCTAAAGCAATCTACAGATTCAATGTGATCCCCATCAAAATACCAATGACATTTTTCACAGAAATTGTAAAAACAATCCTAAAATTATATGGAACAACAAAAGACTCTGCATAGCCAAAGCAATCCTGAGCAAATAATAGTAATAACAATAATAATAATAATAAAGCTGAAGGCATAACACTACCTGACTTCAAGTTATACTACAAACCTAGAGTAAGCAAAGCAGCATGGTACTGGCATAAATACAGACACTTGGACCAATGAACAGAATAGAGAATGAAGAAATCAACCACATACTGATTTTTGACAAAAACAACAAGAGTATACTCTGGGGAAAAGACTGCTTCTTCAATAAATGGTGCTGGGAAAACTGGATATCCATATACAGAAGAATGAAACTAGATTTGTACCTCTCCCCATATTGCCCTATATTCCCAAATCAGCTTTCTACACTTTATACAACCAAACCAGTGCTTCAAAATTCAATCCCCTTTTCTTTGCAAGACTGTTTAAGTACTTATTGTTGAAACGTTTTTTTCTAGAATAGATCATTTTATAGATGTCTACATTTTATTGATTCAACAGGATGGATGGAATTTGGGAGAGACATAGAAAATATTTATTTTAATATGTAAGTAGAGCCAGTTATTGTTCATCATACTATATTTATTTTCAATTTTTAAAGTGGTTTTAGTGGTTTTATTTTCACTTAAAATTTTATATAGCAATATCATTGCAGAAAGAGAAAGAGAAGAAAATATACCACAATGGATTAATTTGAATATCACCAAACTATGCCTACCTCTCTGTAAAGTGACTTACCTGCAGAGCAATCCAACCAAAATGTTATATAAATAAGTATTCTGCTTGCAGTATAATTGATAGAAAATTGTGTTACATAAAAGAAGTCAAAGAAAATTGTTTTATAAGTTTTCCTTTGTTTCTAGAAGTTTCTAAATCAGGATTTCAGAAACAACTTTCTGAACTTTTGTCTTTTTAATTTATCTTCTGTATTAGTCTGTTTTCTGTTGTTTATAACAGAATATCTGAAACTGGGTAATTTATAAGAACACAGCATGTATTTATTACAGTTTTAGAGGCTGGGAAGTCCAAGGTCAAGGGGGCACATCTGGTGAGGATCTTCTTGGTGGTGGCTCTATGCAGAGTCCCATGACAACACAGGGTATCACATGACAAGAACAGCAAGAGTGCTTTCATGTGATCTTTTTATAAAGCCACCACTCTACACCCATTATTACCCATTAAACTATTAACCCATACTCTGTGAATGGATTAATCCATTCAGGAAGGCATAGTCCTCATGATCCAGTCACCTCTGAAAGGCCCCACCGTTAAAATATCATCATCATATTTTCCACTCTCAACACTATTAACAATGGGGATCAAGTTTCCAACACATAAACTTTTGGGAGACGTGTTCAACCCATACCATCTTCCATAGAAATACTTCAATAGTAAGTGAATTTTCAAAATCCCCCCAAATGAGAGAGATAGCATTCAAACCATTCTCCTTACAGATTTAATATCCAATTCAGGTCCTGTTTACTTATTTATTTTTTATTTTTTTGTCTGCTGGCTGTTCCAAGGATACAAACCCTTGACCTTGGTTTTAAATCACCATGCTGTAACTGAGTGAGCAAAACAGTCAGACCAAACTTGATATTTTGACCTTTGTTTTCATGACTGAAATATTTTTCTCCATACTACCTTCCACCTTTGGTAACTGGCTTTAAATATTTAAACTGAGTTAAATACTTTATACGAAGTCAAACTACTTTCACGAAATTTGGACACAGTATTGCCAAGGAAATAGTGTTGCTTAGTAATTAATGTTTGAAAAAACTCTATAATATGAAACATTAAAAAAAATCATCAAGTATGCCTCGTCAAATAATTTTACAGAAATACAGTAACAATTCTTTGGAGAATAGTTCTTGTTGAGGTAAGGCTCAGATCTCTGAGGATATGGTGCTATCCAACTATTGCTGTCTTTGAGAAGATGTGACTAGGCTCCTTCTAGGAGTACCAAAACATGTTCAAGGCTAGATTTCAACTGCTACACCAGAGTAACATTAAGAGGAACAACCACAGAAAAGAAGAAATTCCCTTCTCACCTCCTTATGCTTTCATTTTCAGAGAGACTTATATCAGCAAAACCTACCAAAAAATCAGTGCTCTAGCATTACAGGGCAGATAGACATGATGCTAAATACCTGACCTAGCCCATCCCGCTGTTATTCAGTATCCACAGACGCCCTGGCAAACATATTCTAACTTCCATCCAATAACTACTTCATGCTTCTATCTAACAAAAGGTGACAATCCTCTGACAAAAAGACTCTGACACCCTTAAAAGGGATAAAATGTATCCATTTCTACACAATGTTAATTCTTCTTCTAGTCCAGACATTATCCCAGTATATCTCTGCTAGAAATAAAAAAATTTGGAAATTATATTGTCAAGGAAGTATAGTTACTGTGTCATTAATTTTTTTTATAAAACCTCCGTAATATGTGGATAAAATGTATCCATTTCTATACAATGTTAATTCTTCTTCTAGTCCAGACATTATCCCAGTATATCTCTGCTAGAAATAAAAAAAAATTGGACATAATATTGTCAAGGAAGTATAGTTACTGTGTCATTAATTTTTTTTATAAAACCTCCGTAATATGATTTTTTTGTAAATCGTCAATTAGTCTGTTAGAGTCTTGGATGGGTGTCATCACTCCTCACATTAAACTCATATTGAATCTTAACAGCTTAATGAAGCTGTGGTGAACCGCTGTACGTACAGTGTCATGTCTACCTATTTGTTCACCCTGTCTTCTCTCACTCTCTCCCTCTGTTGCTCTTTCACTTTTGAACTTTCTCAGTTTCTGGCTATTTTTCTACTAGTTCTAGTAGAAAAACACTTTAAGCACTTTAGAAACTGATGAATATAAGTTGAAGGAAGAAACAGAGATATAGCCCATGACGTTATCAGCTAAAAAATAAAAATAAGTTGACAAAATCTGTAGACTTTTTAAGGAACATTAAACTGAATATCAGGAATTCAGCAACAAATTCTTTGGCATTTTAGACATCTTGTAGGTATTTTACTTTTATAATTATTTTTTGTAAAAAGTTATATTAAATGAATATATTTCTAATTACATTATCAATTTGTTTTATTACTAGGTAGGGTACATTTGATGAAGATATTACAGTTATAAAGGCAAAATGGGAAACACTTTAAAAATAGTATTGCAGTCTAAATTTTTGCTTCCTTAAAGATAAATTATTGAATTTTGGAGAAAATTAAATAATATGATGTACATAAATAGAGAGATTCTGGTTCAAACTGGCAGATTCATTATATATAATTATTTCATTTGTAAAAGGTCACATTGAAATCATAGAAAACACATAAAGAAGAAATAAATAAATATATTTTTTAAATCATGAAACACAGAAAAATAAGAAAATACAAAAAAGTTTGGAGAAATTCCCAAAAGAAAGCAGATGGTAGTTGATCCAATTAAGTTAATTGGTTTATAATGAATATTTATATAATAATAATACAGTTAATGTTATTTATCAATGTTTAATTTTTAGAGGTAACATATAGAAAAATCCTGATAAACTTAATTATAACTAAAGAACAGAATGTAAGTGTTGCAACCTAAATTTAAAAATTTTACAAAAGGACAATACACACATAGAAAATAAAGGAATGTTAACTGTTCAAGTATTTACCTCTTTTATATTTGAGAATCATTATAATCTTTAACATGTATATAAATCGTATGATTAAAAATAATTTTATCTCTGTCTCTTTGTGTATATATATATATATATCTTTATACAACTAATAAAGATAACATTATAAAAAAGCAAAGTGTGGTGTATATATATATATATATTTATATATATATATATATATATATCTTTATACAACTAATAAAGATAACATTATAAAAAAGCAAAGTGTNTCATGCTTCTATCTAACAAAAGGTGACAATCCTCTGACAAAAAGACTCTGACACCCTTAAAATGGATAAAATGTATCCATTTCTATACAATGTTAATTCTTCTTCTAGTCCAGACATTATCCCAGTATATCTCTGCTAGAAATAAAAAAAAATTGGACATAATATTGTCAAGGAAGTATAGTTACTGTGTCATTAATTTTTTTTATAAAACCTCCGTAATATGATTTTTTTGTAAATCGTCAATTAGTCTGTTAGAGTCTTGGATGGGTGTCATCACTCCTCACATTAAACTCATATTGAATCTTAACAGCTTAATGAAGCTGTGGTGAACCGCTGTACGTACAGTGTCATGTCTACCTATTTGTTCACCCTGTCTTCTCTCACTCTCTCCCTCTGTTGCTCTTTCACTTTTGAACTTTCTCAGTTTCTGGCTATTTTTCTACTAGTTCTAGTAGAAAAACACTTTAAGCACTTTAGAAACTGATGAATATAAGTTGAAGGAAGAAACAGAGATATAGCCCATGACGTTATCAGCTAAAAAATAAAAATAAGTTGACAAAATCTGTAGACTTTTTAAGGAACATTAAACTGAATATCAGGAATTCAGCAACAAATTCTTTGGCATTTTAGACATCTTGTAGGTATTTTACTTTTATAATTATTTTTTGTAAAAAGTTATATTAAATGAATATATTTCTAATTACATTATCAATTTGTTTTATTACTAGGTAGGGTACATTTGATGAAGATATTACAGTTATAAAGGCAAAATGGGAAACACTTTAAAAATAGTATTGCAGTCTAAATTTTTGCTTCCTTAAAGATAAATTATTGAATTTTGGAGAAAATTAAATAATATGATGTACATAAATAGAGAGATTCTGGTTCAAACTGGCAGATTCATTATATATAATTATTTCATTTGTAAAAGGTCACATTGAAATCATAGAAAACACATAAAGAAGAAATAAATAAATATATTTTTTAAATCATGAAACACAGAAAAATAAGAAAATACAAAAAAGTTTGGAGAAATTCCCAAAAGAAAGCAGATGGTAGTTGATCCAATTAAGTTAATTGGTTTATAATGAATATTTATATAATAATAATACAGTTAATGTTATTTATCAATGTTTAATTTTTAGAGGTAACATATAGAAAAATCCTGATAAACTTAATTATAACTAAAGAACAGAATGTAAGTGTTGCAACCTAAATTTAAAAATTTTACAAAAGGACAATACACACATAGAAAATAAAGGAATGTTAACTGTTCAAGTATTTACCTCTTTTATATTTGAGAATCATTATAATCTTTAACATGTATATAAATCGTATGATTAAAAATAATTTTATCTCTGTCTCTTTGTGTATATATATATATATATCTTTATACAACTAATAAAGATAACATTATAAAAAAGCAAAGTGTGGCAAAACAAAAAGTGAGGGGCAGAGGCGTTGATAATATACTAATAAAGAGAAACCGAATATTATATTTGCACCTGTAAGAATTAGCACTTTGGGCTGACCCCGTGGCTCACTCAGGTGAGTGCGCCCTGGGAGCGCCGAGGCTGCGGGTTCGGATCCTATGTAGGGATGGCCGGTGCGCTCACTGGCTGAGCCCTGTGTGGGCAACACCAAGCCGAGGGTTGTGATCCCCTTACCGGTCGCAAAAAAAAAAAAAAAAAAAAAGGAATGAGCACTTAAAGTATTAAAAAGGTGTTTAATCTGGAATACTTTGTCATATTCTTTGTCTTCTTGACCTTTCTATGGTTGAGGAATACAGCAAATTATTAAGCAGAATGTCTGTCAGTTTCAGTTTATTTGATGTTTCCTTATATTTAGATTCAGGTTGCATTTTTGGCAGGATTCTCACAGAAATTATATTATGACATCATTTCAAGAAGCCCATAATATCATATTTGTGCGTAATTTGTTGCAATATTAGTGATGTTATTTTTAATCATTTATTTAGAATGGTACATGTCAGGTTGCTTAACTGTCAGATTACTCTTTACCCATTCTAAGTTATAAGTAATTTGTGTAGAGGTACTTGGAGAATGTGCACTGTGGATAAGATGATAATACAGCATCAATGCTAAATTGCCAGATTTTGTTAATTATATTGTACCTATCTATGAGAATATGCTAATTCATAGAATATATATGGGAAATATTGAAAAGGGGTATAATATCCTCAATACCCCTTAATACTAAATAGTTTAGAAAAAGCTTTATGTGTTTGTATAAATATAGGTCCAGAGACAAAGATAAAATTAAGTTGCAAAGATAAAATTAAGTCTCAATTGGTTAATCTGGCTGAAGGGTACATGGGAGCGCCTTGCACTATTCTTGCATCTTCTTTGTAAGTTTGAAAATAAAAAAAAAATAAAAATTTATTGAGATAGAAGGAAATTTCTTACAACAGTTGCTTCTAAGATTTGAGACTGTGTGTTTAAGATGGGAACAGGAAAATTAACTCTTTGTTTTCTTTATATATGTATTATTTAATTATTTTAAGCAAGCAAAACAATTTAATATATAGAATTTTAAGCATTTAGCACAATACGTAGCACATAGTGAGGAATTACCAAGTAGTTTATAAATAGTGTGCTATTCATTAGAGGAAAACAAGAAGGAACACTTGTTCTTCACATTTTCTGAATCAAGAACTCTAAGGTTTTGAAGTAATGCTTACTTTAATTTTTTTTTGGGGGGGGGAGACTGGTAAGGGGATCACAACCCTAGGCATGGTGTGGTCTGCACCACGCTCAGTTAACGCACCGGCCATCCCTATATAGGATCTGAACCCGCGGCCTCGGCACTCCCAGTACCGCACTCTCTCGAGTGAGCCACGGAGCCAGCCCAAGTAATGCTTACTTTAGATAGAACTGTTACTCTCAGTCTCTCTGATCTACCACAAACCTTCTGGCTGGTCTCATGCCCTACTTTACCTGGCAGAATCTAGACAATGTTGTTGGCATATTAAGATAAGCTGTGGAGGCTTCCGGTCAAGATGGAGGAATAGACTGATGCCAGCATCACTCTCTCCCACAAATCAACCAGTTTACAACTATTAAAAAGCAATGACAGCCAAGCTGGGGCTGGTAGAGCTCAGGGGAAGAGGAGGACAGACCTACCATGTGCATAAAAGCAGGAGAAGCCACAATGAGAGGAAGAAAGAACCCTTGTGACTCTTCTGAGCCCTGGCTGCTTCAAGGTCAGAGCCAGTGAGTGCACAGAGAAGGAGTTTGCAAAAGCAGCAGCTGTACCCTTCTGATGAAGATGCTTGGAGGCTGTAGGGGAGAAGAGGGCCTTAGTGGCCCCCAGGCTAGAAAGACGACTAACAGGTTCTCGTGGACCCACATAAGAATGAGGAGGCACAACAACTGAAAAAAAAGAGCCACTCAGAGGCTGATGAGTCATTGCAAGGGACCAGTACATGGCCTGCCCCATGAGCTGTGTTTGGAGTAAGGGCAGCGGAGAGATGTGCCCATGGGGAGAGCACTGGGGCACAGCTGTGACAGCTGATCTGCCCTCCAATCAGCATAGAACCATTCAGTACAGACTGGTCAGGAATATAGAAATTCAGTGGGTGCAGTTTGCTGAAAATACTTAGGCTCAGACCAGAGTTTCCACACAGCCCATGTGTACCAGAACTCATGAGAGCTGGAAGTACCTTTAAAGTCAACCATTAAAACCTGAGCTGTACAAAAAGCCTTCTCCAGGGAGTTAGCAGCAAAACAACAATTTAGCTAACCACAGAGCTCACGTGCTGGTCCCCACAGGAAGTTCCCCCATTTTAGAAGTAAGCAAAGGACAACAAATTAGTTGTAGCACAGATTTTAAGTGGTGCGAACAGCAAATAATTCAACACAGAACTGGAAGAAAAAACAAAATACCCACAGACCAGATACAAAGTTTCATATTAACTAGTAAAGCTCTCACATCACCAAAGAATACCTATAAAACCTAGAAGAACTGGAAATCCTCTGGGCTACCAACCCAGGGATTGGGGCCTCACCATGCCCCCTGACACCCGCAACCAGGCCAGCAATGACCCAGACACTGCTGGAAGCCCCCTGGTATTCCCTGCAGAAATGAGAGGGGTGCCAGAGGCCTCAGCCCTGCCCCTCCTCCTTCACCCACCCAATTTCTTTCTCCTTTCCCATCTCCCCCTTTCCTTCAACTGCTCCACAACATCATAGAATGTAAAAAAATAATTTTAATAAATAAACATAAAAATAAATAACCTGCAGAGAATCTCAAAAGGGGTGCCAGGACAGATTCAAATCATTTGACAAAGTGATGATATTCCAAAACCAGTTCCACTAGGTTTCCTTCAGATTAAGCTGCTTACTAACAAGTAATTAAAGATGATATGCCCATGTACTTTCCCATTTATTTCTTCCTTAATGTATGTGTTTAACAGACAACATATAGGGACCATAGTATCTGTTAAATGTAAAAATTATTACTTTTTTATTTTAATCAAAGCTTATTGAAAGTACACATTTAATAAAGGTAAATTAATACATAGAGGAGACTAAAAGGATTAGAGCCTACCTCTGTTTCAGTAATTCTGACTGGATTGAATAAGGTAATATTGATATTATGGAAGTAAGGAACAAGTAAAACTTGGTACTAATCTGAAATTAGCTGTCATTTCTTTTGCTGAATGCAAAAGGGAAAGCAATAAAAGGACGGAAAATTATGTCTAAAAAGAACAGAAAATATGTAACAAATTCTCACATAAGCTTTTATAAAAATCCACTTGTATTTTCACATTGAATTTTGTTTTCCATGGAACCATTTGTACATTGGCATAATACAAGTATAGTTTTATTGGTTTCTTCAGGGACAACTAAGAATTATACACTAGGTAAATATTTTGTATCTCAATATACATAATTTGAGGAGCTTTTCACTTATCCATGGTAATATTGTTCAAAGCATTTCAGGAACTATTTTAAGAATGTTGTCAGAGCTGTAGCATGTGGCTCTTTGTAGCATTTCAGTGTTTGATTTTAGTAAATAGTTCCAATGCATTAAAAGCTAAATCTAGTGACTATAATATGAATGGAGACAGAAGATAAAAGTAAATAATATATTTGACATTAAAAAAACGTTATGTAAATATACAGCATCAAAACTGGATTTCTTGTTTGGTTTATCTATTAAGACTAAAAGCAAAACAGGAAGTCCTAATTTATTTTTAATGAAATGTTTTCGGTATAAATGCATTTCATTGTAAGTCACCACATTACCTTAATGTGGTGACTCTCATTATTTGTTTATCTATTTATTCAACAATCATAAATTACATACCTACACATGCCTGATTCTCTAGTACTGGTGATGAACTTTTTAACTATTATCTATTGCTTTTTACTCTATGTTAGACACTTTCTTAGACATTTTCCTTTATCTACATGGAAACTGAGATTTAATGAAGTCACTTGCTCAGGGTCATATAGGTAGAAATTGTATAAAACAGAATTTAACCTGTGAAATTTGATTCCAGAATTGATTGCACATAAAATTTACCCTACATTTCATAGGATTTTATATATTTTCTTAAAAGGCTCATGGTAATTTAGCAGAGAATATAATTATAAACCAGACAATCCTGAAAATAAGTACAATATTTACAAGTATGCAAATATTTATTAGTTTTAGTGTAGAAGTGAAGAGTATTCAGGTAGTCAGATCCAAGTTCAATGTTGTATCTACCATTTATGTGATGAAAAACTGGGGGCAAGTTATTTAACATTTGTAAGCCTCCATTCCATTATCTCTAAAGTGAAAATATTAATAATAACTGTCACACGGAACTGTGTTTGAAAATTAAGTAAAATGATGTACAAGGCCAAAGCAGCATAGTAAAGGCTTGGAGAACTGGATCGGCTATGATATATACTACCACCAAAGTCTCAGACTAATCTCTGAGCAGAACATGTATGGGAGAAACAAAGAACAGCAGAGCAAAAATTTTGAAAACTGAACTGACATAGAAAACAGATAACAAAAAAGCAAGACAGCATGTGCAGTCTGAATTAAACGATGATTGCCTGCTAACCAAAACAAACAAGAAACATCCACAGAATTCTCCAGAAACTTAGCAAGACCCCAAATCTCACCAAATAATATTCAATTTTACTTGATGTATAAAAAAATGAGGAAAATGTCACGGTTTGCAAAAATATTTGCAACTGATGAGGCAATTAACTGGTACCAACCCCAACCCTAAGATAATCCAGATGTTGAAATTATTAATGAAGACTTGAAGGAGCTATAGTAAACATATTACTTGAAGTAAAAGTAAATACTTTTGAAATAAATGGAAAATAGAAGTTCTCAGCAGAGAAATGGAAACTATATAACACGAATATAAATTCAGACCTGCAAAAATCTAAATTTGCTTTAAAAAAATGCCATTGAATGAGGCCTATATCAGTGTGAAGATCACAGTGAAATGTATCAATGAACATGAAGGAAAATAAGTAGAAATTATCCAATCTAAAGACAAGGGAGAAAGTGCATAAAAAAGAAGTATAAATGAAGCTTTAGGGGACAATGGGACATTATAAAATGAATAATATTAGTGTCTTCAGAATCCTAGATGAAGAAGAGAAAGAAAGTGAAAAGAAAAATAAAACAAAACAAATTTGAGCAAAATTTGGCTGAATACTTACAAAATTTGGTGAAAGACGCAATTTACAGATTAGAGAAGCTTGATGAATGACAAAGAAGATAAATTCAAAACCACCATGCCTATTCATAGCATAATTAAGTTACTGAAAAACCAAAGAAATCTTGAAAAAAGCCAGAGAAAACTAACACATTACATATGAGTATAAGACAACAATGATCAAAGTCTGCAATTTCTCATCAGAAATCATGAAGACCAAAAAACAAAATAAATATTATTTGATTGAATTTGGAAATAAAAACAAGATATACACCTTAAATACAATGGTATAGAGATGTTAAATGTACAGATATGTAATAAGTTATATATCTATATCTATAGATATACATAGATAGATAGATATTTTTTTCCCTGCTCATCTGCCAAATCCTGCCTCACGGGCATCACCACTGGTGTCCCAGAGAACCCCAAAAGGACTAGCTTATTCTTACTTGAGTCTGTCACTTGGCCATAGGGGGAAGGGGAATGTGGGCACCACTGGGAGTTTGTGCAGCTCCCTAGCAGCCTGCAGGCCATAAACCCAGGTTGCTGTAGGTTCAATATGCAAGCTCCCATCACACAATGTTCTCATGGCCAAAATGGGCCTCTATCCCACTGATAGCAGTGCATGTAATATGGTGAGCAAATGCCCAGTACGAGTCTAGCTCCCTACCCAATGTTTGTGGCCACATGCTGCAGGCTGACACTCCTTTGGATTTATCTTTGAATGGCCAGTTGTGGAGATTGTAATCTCCTTTGGACCTTGACTCTGAGAATTCCATGGAGAAACAGAAAAATCAGTTACCACTCAGGAATGGAGGCTACTTTTGGTGCTGGCCAGATGCTGCAAGGTTTTCTTTTTTTTAATTTTAGTTTTTTAACTTTTAAATTTTATTTTAATTTATCAATATACAATGTAGTTGATTATTGTGTCCCTTTACCAATTCCTCCTTTCCCCCCTCCCACTCCCCTCCATCGACATCATATCTGTTCACCTGTCTTAACCAGTTCAAGGAATGTTGTAATTGTTGTGTCTTCTTCCCATCCCTCATTTGTTTGTATATTTATTTATTTTTATTTTTTAGTTCCTACAAATAAGTGAGAACATATAGTATTTTTCTTTCTGTGCCTTGTTTATTTCACTTAATATAATTTTCTCTAAATGCATACATATTGCTGCAAATGGTAGTATTTCATTTTTTCTTTATAGCAGAGTAGTATTCCATTGTGTAGATATACCACATTTTCCTTATCCACTCATCTGATGATAGACATTTAGGCTGATTCCAACTCTTGGCTATTGTAAATAGCACTGCAGTAAACATGGGTATCCCTTCAACATGATTATTTCCATTCTTCTGGGTATATACTCAGCAGTGGAATAGTTGATTCATATGGTAGATCTATCTGTAATTGTTTGAGGAACCTCTGTAACATTTTCCATAAAGACTGCACTATTTTGCAGTCCCACCAACAGTATAGGAGGATTCCTTCTTCTTTGCATCCTTGCCAGCATTTATCATTCTCANTTTGCTCAGGATTGCTTTGGCTATTCATGGTCTTTTGTTATTCCATATGAATGTTAGGATTATTTTTTCCATTCCTGAGAAAATGTCATCGGAATTTTGATGGGGATTGCACTGAATCTGTAGAACACTTTAGGTAGTATAGACATTTTCACAATGTTAAGTCTTCCAATCCAAGAGCATGGAATATCTTTCCATCATCTTGTGTCCTCTTTAATTTCTCTCAACAGTTCTCATCATAGAGATTTTTCACATCCTTGGTTAAATTTATTCCTAGATATTTTACTTTTTTGGTGATTATTGTAAATGAGCTAGCTTTCTTGATTTCTTTTTCTGCTAATTCATTATTGAAGTATAGAAATGCTACTGATTTTGTGTGTTGATTTTGCATCCTGCAGATTTGCTGAAATCATTTATCAACCTTAAGAATTATTTTGTAGAACCTTTAGGCTGTTTGATATATGGGATCATACCATCAGAAAACAGGGACAGTTTGACTTCATATTTTCCAATCTGGATGCCTTTTATTTCTTTCTCCTCCCTGATTGCTCTGGCTAGTACTACCAACACTAGTTGAATAGGAGTGACAAAAGCGGCACCCTTGTCTTGTTCCTGTTCTTAAGGGAACAGTTTTCAACTTTTCCCCATTCATCATGATATTGGCAGTAAGTTTCTCATACATGGCTTTAATTGTATTGAAATACTTTCCTTCTATACCCAATTAATAGAGAGTCTTTATCATGAATGAATGTTGAATTTTGTCAAATGCTTTTTCAGCATAGATAGAGATGATCATATGTTTTTTGTTATTCAATTTGTTGATGTGGTGTATCACATTTATCAATTTGCATATGTTGAACCAAATTTGCATCCCTGGGATGAATCCCATTTGATCATGGTGTATAATTTTGCATATGTGTTGCTATATTCTATTAGCTAGTATTTTATTGAGAATTTTTCATTTATCTTCATCAAAGATATTAGCCTGTATTTTCCTTTTTTTGTTCTATCTTTGTCTGGTTTTGCTATCAGGGTGATGTTTGCCTTATAGAATGAGTTTGGGAGAATGGTTTCAGTTTTAATTTTTTGGAATATTTTGTAGAGAACTAGTATTAATTCTTCTTTGAAGGGTTGGTAGAATTTTGCAGTGAAGCCATCTGGTCCTGGGCTTTGCTCTGTTGGGAGACTGCTGATAACAGTCAATTTCTTTGATTGTTATTGGTCTTTTCAGGTTTTCTATATCTTCCTGTCTCAGTCTTGGTAGTTTGTNAATCCCATTTGTTTATTTTTCCTTTGGTTGCCTGTGCTTTGGGGGTTATATTCATAAAGTCTGTACCCAATCCTACTTCCTGGAATATTTCCCCTATTTTCTTTAAGGAGTTTTAATGTTTCAGGATGTACTTCACTCTTTAATCCATTTTGAGTTGATTTCGGTACATGGTGAGAGATACAGGTCTAGTTTCATTCTCCTACATATCAATGTCCAATTTTCCTGGCACCATTTACTGAAAAGACAGTCTCTTCCCCAGTATGTAGACTTGGTACCTTTGTCAAAGATCAGATGGCTTTAGGTATATGGGTTGATTTCCAAATTCTCTATTCTGTTCTATTAGTCCGTGTGTCTATTTTTATACTAGTATTATGCTGCTTTGGTTACTATAGTTTTGTAGATTAAAGATAGGTAGTCTTATTCCTCCAGCTTTATCTTTTTTGCTCAGGATTGCTTTGGCTATTCATGGTCTT
>NW_007728338.1:265480-266840 GCF_000696425.1 Galeopterus variegatus
TTGTATTTCTGAGGCATTAGTTGTAACATCACCTTACTCATTTTTAATTTTTGTTACTTGAATCTTTTCTCTTCTTTTTTTAGTTAGCCTTGCTAAAAGCTTGCCAATTTTATTTATCTTTTCTGAAAACCAACTTTTTGTTTCACTGACCTTTTTATCATTTGGGGGTTTCTATTTCATTTAGTTCTACTCTGATTTAATTATTTATTTCCATCCACTAACTTTGGGTTTGGATTTTTCTTGTTTTTCTAGTTCTTTAAGGTGAAGTGTTAGGTTGTTTACTTGCCATCTTTCCATTCTTCTGAAGTAAGCATTTAATGTGATAATTTTCCCCCTTAGTACTGCTGTTGCAGTATCCCACAGGTTTTAGTATGATGTGTCATTATTTTCATTAGTTTCAATAAATTTTTTGATTTCCTGTTTAATTTCTTCTTGTGCCCCTATGTCATTAAGTAGAATGTCATTTGATTTCCAAGTATATGTGTAATTTCCAGAGTTTTGTTTATTATTGATTTCTAATTTTAATCCATAGTGATCTGAAAAAATACATGGGATAATTTCAATTTTTTTGAATTTGTTGAAATTTGATCTGTGACCTAACATATGGTTTATCCTGGAGAATGTTCCATATGCTGATGAGAAGAATGAATACTCTGAGATTATTAGATGGAATGTTCGGTAGAATCTCCCAAGCCTAAAGGGTATACAGTATTGTTTAGACCTTGTTTTTCTCTGTTGATTTTTTGACTGTATGATGTGTACAGTGTTGAGAGTTGGGTGTTCAGGTCCCCTATTATTATGGTATTACTGTCTATCTAGGTCTTAAGGTCTAATAGTGTTTGCTTTATAAATCTGGCTGCTCCAGTGTTGGGTGCATATTTATTTATGATTGTTATGTCCTCTTGTTGGATAGATCCTTTTATCATTATATAGTGGCATTCTTTGTCTCTTTTTATGGTTTTTGATTTAAAGTCTATTATATCTGATGTGAGAATAGCTACTCCAGTTCATTTTTTGTTTCAATTTGCATGGTGTATCTTTTTCCATCCTTTCTTTTTTAGTTTATGTGTGTCTTTATTGGTTAGTTTAGTCTCTTGAAGGCAGCATATTGCTGGGTCCATCATTTGAATTCAGTCAGTCAGTCTGTGTCCCTTGAGAGGGGAATTTAATCCTTTTACATTAAGAATTATTATTGAAAGGTTTTGATTTACTCCTGGCATTTTATTGATTTTTGTTTGGATATTTCAAATATCTTTTGTTCCTTTTTTTCTGATTTACTGTTTGACTTCTGTGTTTGTTGGTTCTTTGGACAGTAGATCAACATTTTTCTCTCTTTATTTTTAACATTTTTATTTTACCA
>NW_007728338.1:267442-270470 GCF_000696425.1 Galeopterus variegatus
AAATATCTTTTGTTCCTTTTTTTCTGATTTACTGTTTGACTTCTGTGTTTGTTGGTTCTTTGGACAGTAGATCAACATTTTTCTCTCTTTATTTTTAACATTTTTATTTTACCAATAGGATTTGTTCTTTCTTGAGTATTATGGTAGTGACAGTTATTTTCAGGTACCAAACACAGTACTCCCTGAGAATTTCCTGTAAGGCTGGTTGTGTGGTAGTGAACTCCCACAGCTTTTGTTTGTCTGAGAAATATACTATTTGTCCTTCATTTTGGAAGGATAGCCTTCCTGCGTAACATATTCTTGGCTGGCAATTTTTGTCTTTTAGTATTTCAAATATATCATCCCATTCTTTTCTGACTTTTAGGGTTTCAGGTGAAAAATCTGATGTTAGTCTGATATGGGCTTCCTTATAGATGACTTGATGCTTCTCTCTTACAGCTTTTAAGATTCTCTCTTTGTCTTTGAGTTTTGAAAATTTGATTATAACATGTCTTAGAGAGGATCTTTTTGGGTTGAATATGTTATGGAATCTTTGAGCCTCCTGAATCTGAAGATCTGTATCTTTTCCTATCCCTGGGAAGCTTTCTGCTATTATTTCATTGAACATGTTTTCAATGCCATTTCCTTTTCCTCCCCATTTGAAATACTCATGATTCAGATATTTGAGCACTTAAGTTTGTTTGTTATCTCTCTTAGGTTTTCTTCAATATTTTAAATTCTTGTTCTTTTTTGGTCTACCTGTGTTATTTCAATCAGGCCATCTTCAAGATCAGAAATTCTCTCTTCTGCTTGTTCTAGCCTGCTGGATAAGCTCTCTGTTGTATTTTTTATTTCATTGAATGAATCCTTCAGCTCTGCAAGCTCTGCTACATTTTGGGGGGCATTGATTTATTTGTGCATTTCTTCTTTTAGGTCATGTATACTTTCTCTCATTTCATTGTGTTGTCTGAGCATTCTTGTATTTCATTTAATTTCCTTAGAATTGTTGCTCCAAATTCCTTGTCAGTCATTTCAAGGACTTCCTGTTCTACAGGATCTAGAACATGAGAGTTACTATATTCCTTTGGTGGTGTCATATTTTATTGTTTTTTTCATATTTCTAGTATCTCTCTGTTGGTATTTAGTCATTGTGGCAGAGGGCTTCATGGTCCACTAGTTTCACCTTGGTATCTGGCCTGGATCCTGCAGGGGCTGCCAACTGGGCACTGCTGCCTCTAGCTGTGGAGATCAGCAGGTTGGGCCTCTCAGGATGGACAGGGACTTGCCTGGGCTGGATCCCATGGCTGGTGCCGGTTTGGCACTGGTGACGGTTTGACACTGCTGCCCTGGGGCCAGGGAGTCAGCAGGTCAGCCAGAATAAGTTATATTTTAATGTCAAAGGCTGTGTCAAAGCAAAAAGAATATAAGAGTACTTCAAAAAGTTCAAGGAAGGATTCATAGTATCTTTTTATTCTATTTTCCATGACCTTTTAGAAGTACTCTTATATTACTAGGTATAAAGAAGTTCATTTCATAATAATAAAGGTGCCAATTAATCAGAAGGACATAAAAATCATAAACATCTATTCCCTTAAGAACATGACTTAAAAAACAAAACATTATGATAGAACTGCAGAAGAAATAGACAAATTTACCATTAACAAATACTTCTTTCTCAATAATTGAAAGAACAAGTAGTCAGAAAATCAGCAAGAATATACAGATGATCTCCAACTTATGATGGTTTCACTTAAGATTTTTTGATTTCATGATGGATATATTGGGATATTATATGCATTCTTCACTTAAAATATTTTTGACTTACAATGGGTTTATTGGCACATAACCCCATCATGAGTACAAGAACATCTGGAGTAGACTTGGCTAACACTATCAACAAATTTACCTTTATTGACATTTTTAGATATTTAGAGAACACGCTACACAAAAACAACAAATATGCATTATTTTCAATTGGATACAAACAACATAGGTAAATTTTGAGACAGAGGAGAAGTGTCAACAAATTTAAAAAGATTCAAGTCATACAAACTATGTTCTCTAACAACAATGGAATTGAACTAGAAACTAGTAACAGAAATATCTTTGGAAAATACACAAATATTTTAAAATTAAACAACCTTCTAAAATAAAGGGTCAAAAAATTCTCAAAGAAAACTAAAAAACTTTTGAACAGAACAAAAATAAAAAGACCTATGCCAAGATTTGTTAAATGTAGTTGAGCAGTGACTGGGAGTGAAATAATAGCACTAAATCTTTATTAGGGAAAAAAAAAAAGTCCTAAATCAATAATTAAAGTTATGGACTTGTAAGTTTTTCTGTGAAAGGCCAGATACTATATATTTCAGTTTTAAAAGGTTATATGGTCTCAGGATCAAAACCTCAACTCTGCCGTTCTAGTACAAAAAAAATATAGATAATACATAATTGAATGAGCATGACTAAGTACCTATAAAACTTTATTTACAAAAAGCAGGTAGTAGGCCAGATGTTGGCACGTTTTTACTGATCATTGACCTAAGTTTCCACCTTATAGTCCTTTTCAGGCCTAAAGCATACAGAAGATAGAACAGAGTGAAGATAAGAGCAGAAATTAATGAAATTAAATACAGAAAAATAATAGAACATAAATAAAATCAAAAGTTGATTCTTTGGGGCCGGCCCGGTGGCGCACTGGAGAAGTGCGCCGCTTGGGAGCGCGGCGGCGCTCCTGCCGAGGGTTCGGATCCCACATACAGACCGGTTCCCGCTCACTGGCTGAGCGAGGTGTGGGCGCAGCGCCGAGGGTTGCGATCCCGTTGCTGGTCCCGGTCCAGTACGGACGTGACACTGAGGGTTGCGATCCGTTGCCGGACACGAAAAAAGACAAAAAAAAAAAAAATGAAACATGAGTGTTTGGGGCAGGAGTGGGAAAGTTGATTCTTTGAAAACAATTTTAAAAATAAGACAAAACTGTAGGTAGCCAACCATGAAACAGAGATATGATACAAATTATCAGTATCAAGAATGAGAGAGATTATTATATTAC
>NW_007728338.1:270868-271868 GCF_000696425.1 Galeopterus variegatus
CAAGATTTCAGAGAGAATGCAAAGAAGAGAATTACAAGAAAAGTGTGGACTACTCTTCAAGTTGTTCTCTTGTAAAGGGTAACATGGAAATAATCTTGCTTGACATGAATGAGTACAGCATTATATTTATAATGTCCCAAGATTAAACATGGATTGCATACAACTCTAAGGCAACCCTTCATATCATATGAAAAATTTAAATTTAACCAAACTTTAGGAGTCTGCTGTGCTGGATTCGATTGCTCTCCAGCCTGGTCTGTGTCCTGGTATGAAAATCTCCACATTTGTTAACAGAGGTTCCTTATCACTGACTTCTTAAAATTGAGTCTAGTCAATGGAAAACACCAAAAAGACATAAGAAAGTGGGAGAAGGGAAAAGCATTAAGTTATTTATTTTCCGAACTCAGCAGCTCATTCTAGGGCTGAGGTTAACAGAAGCTGCTTTTCTTAACTAAGGCCACAGTTCCAGCTAAATGACCTTCTCAATAATAGCCAATGTAACCAAAGTGAGATGATATTTCAATGTGATTTTGATTTGCATTTTCTTGAGGATTAGTGATGTTGAACATTTTTTCATGTACCTGTTGGTCATTTGTATGTCTTCCTCTGAAAAATGTCTATTCAGCTCCTTTGCCCATTTTTTTATTTGGGTTATTTGTTTTGTTTTGTTTAGTTTTATTTACTTTGAAGTTGTTTGAGTTCCTTGTATATTCTGGATATTAACTCCCTTTTCTGTCTTTTCATGCTGTTCATTGTTTCTTTTGCTTTGCATAAGCTTTTTAGTTGGATATAATAAGAAATGCAAATGAACAACAGGTACATGAAAAAATGCTCAACATTTGTAATTATCAGGGAAATGTAAACTAAAACCATATTGAGTTATTTCACCCCAGCTAGACTGGCTATTATCAGAAAGACTGAGAATAACAAATGCTGTAAAGGATGTGGAGAAAGGAGAACTCTTCTACACTGTTGGTGGGACTGTAAATTAGCACAGCCA
>NW_007728338.1:272141-274034 GCF_000696425.1 Galeopterus variegatus
AGGATGTGGAGAAAGGAGAACTCTTCTACACTGTTGGTGGGACTGTAAATTAGCACAGCCATTATGAAAAACAGTGTGGAGGTTTTCTGTAACAACTACAGATAGAACTACCTTATGATCCAGCAATCCCACTTCTGGATATACATCCAAAGGAATAGAAATCATCATGTTGAGGGGATACCTGCACTCCCATGTTCATCATAGCCCTACTTACAATAGCCAAGATATCAAACCAACTTAAATGCAACAAATGGATAAGGAAAATGTGGTATATCTACAAAATGGAATACTGCTCAGCCATAAAAAATAGAAAGAAATTTTGCCATTCACATTAAAGTGGATGAGCCTGGAGAAAATCATGTTAAGTGAAATAAACCAGGCACAGAAAGAGAAATAAATAGTGCATGTCCTCATTCCTAAGTGGGAGGAAAGAAAGAGAGAAAGAGAAAAAGGGGGGGGGGGGGGGGGGGGGGGGGGAGAGAGAGAGAGAAAGAAAGATCACAACAAAATGTTGAACTTTCAGAAGGAGAGACCAGAACTATAGGTACTAGAGGTGGGAAAGGGGGAAGAGGAGGAGGTTTAGGGAGTAACTGAGTAAGGGACACAAAGAATAATTATAATATATAATGATGAACATGCTAATAATGTTGATTTGATCATCACATACTGATGGAGTTTGGATGTGCTTTCCCCTCCAAAACTCATGTGGAAATTTGATCCCCAATGTGGCAGTGTTGGAAACTGATTGAGTCATGGGGCTGGATCCCTCATGAATGGATTAATGTTCTCTCCAGGGGAGGGGTATTAATGAGTGAGTTCTCGCTCTATTAGTTCCCAAGAGAGCTCAATTGGGTAGAACCAATCTATTATTAATTCATAAGTGATGCTAGAGGTAGGGTCTGTGGGGTCCTGATAGTTGGCCTCAACCCACCCTGTCTTAGTTCGTTTTGTGTTGCTATAACAGAAATACCTGTGACTGGGTAATTTGTAAAAAACAGAGGTTTATTTGGCTTACTATTCTGGGACAGCTGCATCTGGCACAGGCCTCAGACTGTTTCTACTCATGGCGGAAAGTGGCAGGCAGCTGATAGGTACAAGCAGAACACATGGCGATAGGAAGCAAGAGAGAGGAGGTGCCAGAGTCTTTTTAAACAACCAGCTATCATGGGAACTAATAGAGTGAGAACCACTCATTAATCCCCCCACATTGGGGGATCAAATTTCCACATGAGTTTTGGAGGGGACAATACATCCAAACTCCATCACACCCCATCTTTTACCAGGTTCTTGACTCCAACACAGAAAAGAATTCAAGAGCAGAGTCACAGTAGAAAGTGAAAACAGGCTTAATTTAATGAATAAGAGATACAGACTTCAACAGAGAAAGTGTGACCTTGCTCCAGAGACTAAGCAGAACCCATACAATGTTTAATATGAAAGTAAGAAATGCATACTTAAAATTCAGTACAGAGTTCAGGCTGACTCAAGAGAGTGAGCAGCCACTTGCTAAAAGTAAGCTTAATAGAAAAGTAAAGGATACACACCTCAGAGGGCAAAGTGCAGGCTGGGCCTAGAAAAGTGAGCAACAACCCTGCCTTCTGCTGGGATTTGGCTTTTATATTTTTATTATATAATGAATATTTAATTAAGGGAGTGGTTCTCAGTTATGTAACATAGTCTTGCACATGGTCTCTTTTTGGAGCACATTCATTGGTCAAATCCTACCACAGGCACCAAACACATTCAAGAATATTCTATGCTCTTTAGCATCTCAAGTGGAAGGTCATTCAGTTACCAGGGTTATATAATGCTTCTCTACTGAGCAAGCCCATCCACTGGATTTGCATAAGCCCGCCCCTTTTGGTCACATTTTCCCCATGTTGGTGCTGAAAA
>NW_007728338.1:275815-276939 GCF_000696425.1 Galeopterus variegatus
CATATTTAAAGGGACATAATGTCAAAAGTGGATATTTCCCTCCTTAGAATCTTTCTCTTTACCATATTATCATTATCCAGAGTTTATTCCTGTTAACAATTTATTGTGTATTATTATTGCATAATTTTTCAGTGTGTATAAAATCATTTTTGCAAGTTTTCTGTTTCAAATATGTGTCTTGGACATGCATTTGTATAAGCATTTATAATCCCAGTTTTTTTACAGCTGCAGAGTGTTACATCATTTAATGGAACAATGAAAAAGATTTATTGTCATACTATCTCCCTCTCTGCTCTTTCCATTTTATTGTCTTATTATTTAGCAAAATAATAGGAACACCTTGAGCAATTTTCTTTTGTGTGGGTGTGGTTGGGGAGGCAATCAAGGGATGATGTTATGAAGAGGACATCACAGGACTCAGAATGCTTTTCCAAANGACTGGTTTGCACTTTCTCCACTCTTTCACCATGTTCCCTATCTCCCACATTTTTCTCATTACCCAGGAGGAAGAGTAGAAGAGTACTTCTCTATCTACCTTTTGATCCCAGAGAGGATGAGTTCCTGTTTTTAACAGATTTATGAATTTTATTATTGTTCAATTTGGGTTTTTTTCCCCCATTTTCATGGTATTTACATCCAAGGTTTCTTCTATTTCTAAAAATGAAATTTAATTTTTAATATTTCTTAATACAACTAATATAACAGATTTATCCTCTCTACCCTGTGAAACCTGAACAGATTTGCCTAGAACTGTCTCTTTTAATGATTTTAGTGATTTGCCTGGATTTCTTTGGATTTTTACAGAATCATGATTTGGGGTACCTACTGCCCTCAGATCTCCACAACCACACATATTGTTTTAATTTTGTTGCATATCATCACAATGAAAAAATTTTATCCTTTTCACTGGTGTCAATCTATTCAAATAGGTAGCTATTTATATAAACAGATAGAAGATAGTTCCCAAGCCATGAGTAACAAATTTGATTAAAAATTTACACAGATGATGAAAAATTTACATAGATGATGAAAAAGGGTTTGTATGGTAACAACTCAAACATACACATTCTGTTCACATTCTATCGCCTACCATTTAAAAAGCACCCTTCCAAACAAACAAAAAA
>NW_007728338.1:277678-280929 GCF_000696425.1 Galeopterus variegatus
GAGGCAATCAAGGGATGATGTTATGAAGAGGACATCACAGGACTCAGAATGCTTTTCCAAATCACTACAGACAGAATCCATGAATATAATCGCTAATGATGGGAGGAGAAATATTGCAATTCCTGATCATTTCTCTGAAAGTTTACCTTCCCTGAGAACATCCCATACTCGCCTTCCCAAGGCCAGAACTCCAGCTTTTGATTCCCACTTTCCACCAATCTCCACTAATTAAAAAGAAATATTTGGATGGAAAGAGTTAGGAAATAGATGAGGGAATAAACAAGTTGAACTCTATTACATATCAAATTTTGAACACCTTATCAGCCCTTACAACACCCTACGATGTAGGTATTTTTTGGGAGGCAATCAAGGGATGATGTTATGAAGAGGACATCACAGGACTCAGAATGCTTTTCCAAAACACTTCAAACAGAATCCATGAATATAATCGCTAATGATGGGAGGAGAAATACTGCAATTCCTGATCATTTCTCTGAAAGTTTACCTTCCCTGAGAACATCCCATTCTCGCCTTCCCAAGGCCAGAACTCCAGCTTTTGATTCCCACTTTCCACCAAACTCCACTAATTCAAAAGAAATATTTGGATGGAAAGAGTTAGGAAATAGATGAGGGAATAAACAAGTTGAACTCTATTACATACCAAATTTTGAACACCTTATCAGCCCTTACAACACCCTACGATGTAGGTATTTTTTAATCTAATTTACTCTAGGCAGGGAACTAGGCTTAGAGAGCTCAAGAACTTCCCCTGGTTGTGCTCTTTCTATTACATTATACCATTTTTTTTCCAAAATAAAAGAAAACATCTTCTAAAAGTTAGGCCTAAAAATGCTTGAGATTGTCTTCCATTCTACTAACTGAATGCCTACCTCATGGTTGATGAGATTATTGGAGTGAAGTGCATAGATAACTTTAAAGAATGCTTACCATGAAATAGCCAAGAAATTGACCCTCGTTAATTTACTGAAGGACATCTTTGATTTTGTTTGTGACAGAAAATAAGGGTTAATGATGGAGTTATATTACCAGAATGATACCTGCTAATTTTATAGTTGAGGAAACTGGTCCTAGAAATGTTAAATGGCATTTATCTGAAGTATATGGTGATACTCAGATTCTTCTGAGGTCTCATGATAATTCCTCTGACTACAACATGCTGGTAAACTAGAGGATCCACAAATAACCGTGTACCTCATAGAATAAATTCCATAGTGGCTGCATCAAACAATAGTAAACGGTGTAGCGAAATCTGGATGGATCCTAAGAAGACCAAGAAAAGTGGCCATTCATTGTCTTCAGTGTTTAAGTTGAAGTATTAAAGTGAAAGGACTATCAAAGGCAAAGGACTTATTTCAGGTGAACTACTTTGTTCTCACCTGTCCCATCTTAGTTTTTCTCTTGACAAGCTTTAGCTCTAATAGATAAAACTCAAACAAACTAGTAAATAATGGCAATTGCTTACTAGTATTTAGATAGTAGCCTTCAGGATAAACTTCCAGATTTGACGCAGTAAGTTAAGTAAAGGAGGAAACAAACAAAAAATATGTTCCGTAAAGGTAAATGACCAAAGAAAATAATATCATATTGCAAAAATAATAAATTCTTACCAAAAGACCTTTCTATAAAAATTCAGTTGTTATGAGCTATTTTTAATGTTACGGCATTTTAAGTTTTAACTTATCTTAAAGTGATTTAACTTAGAGTGATTACCATTAAGTCTGATACAGCGGGGTTTTTTTTCTTATCTTCTGTCTATAAACAGATTTACAAAATTTTTAATTGTGGATGTAGTTTGTGGAAACGATGGTTTTCATGCTGTGTAATATTTTGTCTCTCATAGAATCCTCCCAAAATGCCATTGTAGGCCAACTTACTGTTCTGTTTCAACTTCAGGACATGCAGTGTTTTTATGTTGCAGATCAAAAACAAAAGAGAAAGCATGGAAGCCTTATTTTCCAAGGTGTTAGCACAGGCTTATTTTCCCATAATAATGGAGTCCAGGTAGCTGGCAGAAACATTATAAAATGTCAGCTCTCCAGCGAAGCTGCACAGTTTAAATTCAGTAATGTTTCACATCTCTGTTACGCAGCTCTATCCTAACAGAGGTGGAATCCAGACCACACTCTGTGTTAGAATTGCATTAAAAGTAAAGCGAGAGAACTCTAACCTACCCCTGATGTTCTTTCTGCTCTACACAGAGGCAACAAACCCAGGTTCAAGTTGCTGAAAACAAACAATTAGAAATCAAATCAAAGTCTGTTTGACTTCACTAGTGAATGCTGAGATGCAATAGGAATCGTAACAATGCAAAGTAATAGCCTGCCGAATTCAATGAATGCAGCTTAATAACTCTGGACCATAGCAAGACTTGGGTAAAATTAAAAAGTAATGTAAAGCCCCTCAGTATGCTCTACAGAATTAGTATTCTGAGTCACGTGCCCAGACACCATCCATTATAAGAACTGTTGGTATCATTTACAGACACTGCCTACCTTAGCTAGCACTAATGTGTAAAAGCCTATTGTACGCTGGTCTATAAAGGCTCACCAAATTTTCATTATGTTTCAGTCAAAAAGTGCTTGTTTTGCAGGATGGAGTCCATGTCAATAAAATGGATTGGGTGTCACTTAAACCAAGTGACATGCTAATCTTCTAGAGGCTTCTGTCCTTAATCTCTACAGGACATAAGTCAGTTTAGAAGCATGAACTGTTCTCATAGGTAACAACTATTGAGTTCTTTAATGTAAATTCAAAAGCAAAGCTTATCAGTGTGTTTCAGAAATTGCTTCAATGTGGTTGCTGTCTATGAAAAAAAATCCATCTACTTCCCCCAAATCCATGGGCAACTTCCCAGTTTTTACAATGCCTGGGAGCAGCATTTAATTATAAAGAAATTGGTTTTGGTGATAGCTGCCCTGTGACCAATTGGATTAGAGGCATTTCTTCTGGCTATTATTAAGGTAACTTGACTATTGCCCTGTATAGTTAGGCATGATCAAAATATTAAGTAAAGCAGTGTCTCAATCCAGAATTTGAAGACCTAGTAGCCTAAATTCTTTAAAAGTCAAGCCATAACTAACCTTTTTTTTTTTTTCTCAATCCAGAATTTGAAGACCTAGTAGCCTAAATTCTTTAAAAGTCAAGCCATAACTAACCATTTTTTTTTAAAAAAAAGAGTAGAATAATGGGATTTGGACCAAGAATTCTTTAGTTTGTAGGGGAAGTTAACA
>NW_007728338.1:281071-286584 GCF_000696425.1 Galeopterus variegatus
AAAAAGAGTAGAATAATGGGATTTGGACCAAGAATTCTTTAGTTTGTAGGGGAAGTTAACAAATGTAAAATTACTTTGATTGCTTTTCCAATATCATAAAATCATATTTATTGTATTATGGGAAAGCTAGAAAAGCTCATAGAAAATCTACAAAACTTCTCCTGGATCTAAGAACTAAATTGTTTACGATAAAATCTTTAAAACATGAAATTAAATAGAAGTCTTCATCCTATAACCTTTGCCTTTTATTTTCTAAATGCCAAGTAGTGTATATTTTATGCTCACTTGTTCTCAATAGAATAAAATGCAATCATTACTGGAGGTAACGTTGTCTATTCCAGTGTAACACATTCCACAAAAGAATAGGAGGCTCACATCTATTACTCTGTCTAGTGTTAAATGACACTTTGTTGATATACATACATAAAATTTTGAAGGCATGCCCTGAACTAAAATTAGAGTCACTCAAAAATATGTCATTAACAAAATAAATGATCAAATATTCTGTTACATCTGAAAGCAAAGCAACAGAAAATAAGTAATGGAGTTAATGGGTATGGTTGTATAAAAAGATATTTTCTTTAACTCAGAATCAACAATTTTTTTTCATTTAAACTTTCTTTTTAAAAACTGTACAAAATATATTTTTCGCTCTTAGGAAATAAACTATGCTGAGTCAAATTTTATTTTTATTTTTGGATGATTCCTGATTTGTCACTGACATGCATTGTTGTTACAAAGATCGTTTGTCTTAATTCTTTACCTATAAACACTGAAGCATATTGAGTAGTAGCTATAATAATTCCAGGATAAAGCAGTCACATTTCCTTTTTTAATATATCTTTCATATTAGTTTGCTTTATTCCCACATTCACAGAGTAAATAATAAATGTGTTGTTGAATAACTCAGTGAATGTTGTGAGCTCTGGTTAATGAAAAATTAGATAAACAATGGTAAATCAATTTATTAGTAGCAATAAAATATAGCTTACTTTTACTTTATTGTAAAAATATGCCAAGCTAAAATTTTGAAACCATCACCAAAGGATTAGTATTATCATACTCATAATGCACATGCATCGTAATGACACAGGAGGGAATAGTTTTAAAAAATGATTTTTTTAAATAATATTTCATACATGTAGGAAAGTTGTTGATTTTGTTACTAATATAACATTTAAGAAATATTTAAGTACAGGTTATTATGTATTAATGTAATAAAAACAAATATGTGTAGAATTGTTATTAGCTTTGAACACTGTACACATAGATATTGTTAGAGTTACTCATGTGTATGTATGAGAATAGACATCATTCTGAAAATCTTATGGGTTACAAAGAGAGAATGAAAAAATACAAGAGCTCACATAAATTTAATCTCTAATAGCACAGGGCCTCCAATAGATAGCACAGGACTTAGCATATAGGTGTCACAATTAATTTCTGCTAATGAACGAAGATTCTCTCATAGGAGCTGTGTGTATGTGGGTGTGTGTGTATGTGTGAATGTGTGTTGCTTTTTTTTGTCTCCTCCATCATAATGGCAATGAATTATAAATGGCCTCAAATATACCGGGGTTAGCCCAAGCTCACACCGAGATTGCCAGAGGAGTTTAATGTATAAGTATGTAGCTTCTGGACCTTAGTTCAGAGTAAGATTTTAATTGCTCAAATTAATAAATTGCCAAGTATGTTGGAAGTGCATTGTGTGTCCAGTATTGTCTTAATACCCAAACTCAAAAAAAGTACATAGCACTAGAATTTTCTCCTGTTTTATGTGATTTAAAATTTTGACTTATTTATTTAAAATTATACATTGATAATGAGACAGATTATATATGATAACTTAAAATACTAACAGTTCAATAGCAAAAGAGCTCATTCATAGGAGGACCAACATTATTTTGGAATTCTGCAAGAATTCAGACATAAGTTTACCTTGATCCACATAGCTGAGCAGCACCAATTTGTTTGAAAACTTTGTTACAGTGATGATCAAATATGGAAAATATTGCTAATAGAATACCTAAAATATATTAAAGTTCCACTACTGTCCAGATAGAATGCAAGACATTTGTATTCACTATTTCATTATAAATCTTAGAATAATTATATGAAAAAAATTAATATGTTCATATTCCAGAATAGAAGATCAGAAAAGTTAAGAAATTTGCCAAAATTCATGCAAGTATTATGTATTGGTGTTAGAATATGAATCCATATCTGTCTCCCTAATGTATATTCCTGAGCAATACCTTAGGGCCCTTTCAAATCTAAAAATTAATATTATAATTTGAAAGACCACATAAAATGAATTTAACAGATATTAATATTCTAAAGTTCTGTGATATTTTAATTTTTCTTTCAAGGCATTTTCTGTTTATTGTTTACTGTATTATCAGTTGTAATATATTGTTAGAATAAGTTACAGTAAATTTCTTGTCTTTTTTTAGCCTTAAATATATGTTTTGAAGAGTTGTACTTTAAAACATGGATATTCAGCTTTCCCGGCACTGTTTGTTAAGCAGACTATACTTCCTCTACTCTGTTTTCTTGGCATCCCTTTTTAAGATAATTTGACCACATATATATATAGATTTTGTTTATGTGCTCTCTATTCTGTTCCATTGATCTATGTGACACTTTTATGTCAGTACCAGAGTATTTTTATTAATGTAGCATCATAATACATTTAGGAACCAGGCAGTGTGATGCCTTCCGTTCCCTGCGTACCACCCCCCACCCCCCCAGCCCCCCGCAGGAATAATTTGACCACTTGTATTTTGTTGTTCTATATAAATTGTAGAACTGTTTTTTCTATATCTGTAAAAAATTGTTTTCGAGGTTTTGATAGGAATTGTATTAAATCTGTAGATTGCTTTGGGTAGTATGGCCATTTTAACAAAATTAAGCCTTCCAATCCATAAACAAAAGATGTCTTTCCATTTGTTTCTGTCTTAATTTTGTTCATCAATGTTTACAGTTTTCAGTATATAAATCTTTCACCTTCTTAGTTAACTGTATTACTAAATATTTTGTTCCTTTTGCTGCTATTGTAAATGATTTTGTTTTTCTAATTTCCTTTTCAGATAGTTCATTGTTAGTGTATAAACATACAATTGATATGTATGTTGATTTTGTGTCCTGAAAATTTACTGAATTTGTTTATTAGCTCTAACGGTTGAGTGTGATTTTTTTGTTGTTGTTTTATTTTTTATGGATCTTCGGGGTTTTCTATATATAGATCATTTTATATGCAGATAGGAATAATTTTAATTGTTCCTTTCCAATCAAATGTCTTTCATTTCTTTCTTTCTTTCTTTCTTTTTTTTCTAATTACTCTGCCTAGGACTTCTAGTATTATATTAAATAGAAATGGAGAGAGTGGGCCACCTTGCTTTTGTCCTGATTTTAGAGGAAAAATTTTCGGTTTTTCACCATTGAGTATGATGTTAGCTGTGGGCTGTTCACATATGGTCATTATTATATTGAGGTAATTTCCTTCTATTCCTAGTTTGTTGAGAATTTTTATCGTGAAAGGGTGTTGAATTATGTCAAACACTTTTTCTGCATCTGTTGAGATAATCATGTGATTTTTATCCTTTGTTCTGTTAAAGTGGTGTATCACATCAATTGACTCTTATTTATTGAAACATCATTGCATCCTAAAGATAAGTCCCGCTTGGTCAGGGTATGATGCTTTTAATGTGCTATTGAATTTGATTTAATAGTATTTTGCTGAGGACTTTTTCATTTATATTCATCAGGGATATTGGCCTGTGGTTTTCTTTTCTTGTGGTGTCTTTGGCTTTGGTATTAGGGTAATTCTGGCCTTGTACAATGGTTGGAAGTATCCCTTCCTCTTCAGTATTTTGGAAGAGTTTGAGAAGGATTGGCATTAAACATGCATGGAATTATTTTACTTAAATACACTCATATTTTTTCTCTATCTGTAAACTCTTTAAAATTCCAAATTTTTGTAATAATTTTGCTATAAGTTTTTTTTCTACAACTTTTTTTCTTGAGTAATATTTTTAATTGAACAGAAAATAATTTTTGAAATATATCCTAGAATACATATTTGGGCAACTTATGAGTTATTTTTATTATCATTAATACTGTATTTTTTCCAGAATATGTGATGATAATAATGACAATGTCTTTAAGGAAAAAAATAGATTTTCTTTTTACTAAATTCATGGATCTAGAATTTCTAAAAAGAAAATGGGAATTATGAATTTAATAAGGTTTAGATTTATCATGAATTGCTATTTTTTTAAATCACTTTAAGTTAAAAAAGCATCGAGTTGTTTCTATTAAGATTATAATAACATTCCTCCTTGTCAAATTAGAAAATATTGTTTAAGTAGTTAGAACTTTTTTGTGGCAATAAAATAAAAGTAAATGTGAATTCTAACATAAGTTCTGTAGTGTTATTGTTGATTTTTATCCTTAGGCAAAAACACTCTAATCTTCTTTTAAAGCATTTTTTTATTAAAATATTTGACTAAATTCATGTAAACTATCCCATTGGTTTTGGATTTTCTTGCTTGAAGAAGGAGAAAATGGCAGGGAGAAATATTTGCTTTTCCTAAGAAGAAATTTGGAATTGACATTTGTCTCTAAAATATATGAAGTTCAAGTGATTCCTCTGATGTCTTCAAACTGATGTTCAGCTGTTGGAAAATGTTCTTTGTTTTGTGTGACATTTGCTCACAGATGCTGCTGCTTGCTTCTGTCCACACCTGTTCTACTGAGCAGCTGCTAGTCTGAGAGAATCAGAGTATGTAATGCATGAATATATAGATACAAACACTTAAATTGTAAGTAATGAAAAAACAGGATAAAAGTTCTTTGGAATAAAGTATATCCTTGCTTTACACATTTTGTATTTGGAGTTTAAGGGATATCTAAAATGTGTGATCACAAAGGAATTGTATTTAAAAAGAAAAGAAAAGAAAAGCAACGTTTTAATACAAAATTATATTGTCAAAGGAGGAGAAATATCCCCTTGTGGAAACCGGTTAAAGGGCTTTATTTATTTTGTAAATAAGTGAACAAACACCAAGTTAGTAAATAAAGAAAAATACCATACTGTACTAACAAAAATCCGGTCACAATAGAATACTGAAAAATGACATATTCATGTTATAATAATATGAGGTATATTAATATTTCTTTTCCCTCATGATATTACAGTCTTACTCAGGAAACTACAAGAGTAATTCAGATATCTATCGCTCTGTATCGGTCCCACCAAAAGTACCATCTTCTTGAATTAGTTCCTGGAATAGAAAAAAAAATTAGTGGAAAAGGTAGAGGAGCCCAAATGATATCTGGAGTTATTTGAGAGCAATATTGTTGTGGATTAAATGTCCCCTAAACTCATTGAAGTGTAATCCCCTCTGTAACTGCTGAGGGTGGGAAATTCTATTCTGATAATTGAAAGGTGGGGCATTGAAGAGGTGATTAGATTGTGAGGATCATGCCATAATGAATTTATTCATCCATTT
>NW_007728338.1:286878-289142 GCF_000696425.1 Galeopterus variegatus
ACAAGAGTAATTCAGATATCTATCGCTCTGTATCGGTCCCACCAAAAGTACCATCTTCTTGGATTAGGTCCTGGAATAGAAAAAGAAATTAGTGGAAAAGGTAGAGGAGCCCAAATGATATCTGGAGTTATTTGAGAGCAATATTGCTGTGGATTAAATGTCCCCTAAACTCATTGAAGTGTAATCCCCTCTGTAACTGCTGAGGGTGGGAAATTCTATTCTGATAATTGAAAGGTAGGGCATTGAAGAGGTGATTAGATTGTGAGGATCATGCCATAATGAATTTATTCATCCATTTGATGGTTTAATGGTGGTCATGGGTATGTCTGTGATGGCTTTAAAAGGAGAGCACATGAGGAGCACGTGGTGTCTCTCTCTGCTCAAGCCATCTGCCATCTGGCAATGTGATACCCTGTAGTCACTGAAGTCACCACCAAAGGCAGCCCTCACTGGAAATGTTCCCTGGGCTTTAGACTTCCCAGCCTCTGAAATCGTAGGCAATAAATACGGTTTCTTTACAAATTACCCAGATTCATGTATTTTTGTTCTAAGCAAAGAAGCAGACTAGTACAAATATATCAAAATCGGTTTTCTCAGCTTGAAAAATGTGCTGTCGTAATATAAGATGTTAACATCACCAGAAACTGAGTAAAGAATTATGGTAATTTGTAAAACTAAAAGTATGCCAAAGTAAATGATTTTTAAAAAAACATATTTTACTGTCAGAGATGTAGGTTTTAGCCATTTATTTAGCAGAGATTGACTCAATTGCTATGGTGCTAGTCCCTGAGCTTGGCACAAAGTGAGCAGTGGGGAACTAAAAATCAACAATGCAACTCAGGAAATACACGTACCAAGGTTACTCCCCTCATAGAACTTACAGGCTAATATGGGAAAGATTTACTAATCACATAAAAAAAAAAGCAGACATACAATTTTTAATTATATTTTAGTTTAAAATTTTAATGATATAAGGAAAAAAGTGGTTGCTGAGATGGAAATAACAAAAGGAATGCCACTGTGACTTTGTAAGAGTTATTTGTGTGTGTGTGGTAACATACACATAACATAAATTTAACCATTTTTAAGTGTAAAATTTAGTCATATTAAGTATATTCACATTTTTGTACAACCATCAACACTACCATTCTCCAAATGGTTTTCATCATCCCAAACTAAAACTCTATACCCATTCAATAGTAATTCCCTATTTCCTCCTCCCCCCAGACCTTGGTAACCACTATCCTACTTTCAGTTTCTATTTACCTCATATAAGTGGAATTGTGCAATATTTGTCCTTTTGTGTCTGACTTACTTAGCATAAGGTTTTCAAGTTTCATGCATGTTGTAGCACATTTTAAGGCTGAACAATATCCATCTTATGTATATTCTACATTTTGTTTATTTATTCATCTTTTGATGGACATTTTGGTTGCTTTCACCTTTTGGTTATAATAAAGCTGCTATGAACATTGTTGCACAAATATCTGTTCATGTCCCTGTTTACAATTCTTTTGGGTATATACCCAGAAGTAAAATTGCTGGATCATACAGTAATTTTATATTTAATTTTTTGAGGAACTAACATGCTATTTTCCCTACTATTTTTAAGCACAACATAAATGTACAGAGCCAAGGTCAACTGAGGAGTTTGTTAGATAGTGGATGGGAGGTGCTGTACAAAGTTGGAGGGAAGAGAAATTTGGGACAGAGGGAACGTCACAACACAGAGTTCCTGAGGCCAGAAAGGGACTGGCCAGTTCTCAAGGAGGACAGGAGGTGGTTGGCCGTGGAGTGTGGAAAAGAGTTGGGTTCTAGATGAGTTGTGGACCTAGGAAGGGGCCAGCTCAGACAAGGTCACGTATACCACCGCAGTGTGTTTGCATTTTATTCTACATACAAAGAAAGCACAGTGAAGGATTTTTAAGTAGGAATATCCTACGGCTTAAATTGTATTATGTGAAAAATGGATAGGAGTAAAGTGAGAGTATATGAAGTGACACACATTAGGAGGCTATTACCACATGCTGCAGGTACAGCTTTATTATCACCTTGTGTGAGGAAGATGGTGTTAGTGCTTTAGACATGGGGAACTCGGTGAAGAATCCTATGTAGAAAGTTTAGGAGGTAAGGGAGAGAGGGGTGCCTGACACTTCTAGGTTTCTATTTTTAACAATAGACAGTGGCACCATTTACCAATGTGGAAGAGATTGTTGAGAAACATGTTGGTTTTGGAAATTTCAAATTTAAAGTATCTATTAAAA
>NW_007728338.1:290347-291668 GCF_000696425.1 Galeopterus variegatus
ACTCTGTACTAGTATGGTAGCAAGAAGAAATGATCACAGCACTTAAGTGCTGTGATTTTTTCATATTTTTATGTATATACGAGTCTATCGTGTGTCTTATTATGTCTCCCTTCAACTATTTATTAGCCAGGAAGAAAATAAGAATTTTTATGGAAAAATGTAGAAGAATAAGAAGGAGAGGAAAAGGAAGATAAAGAGGAATAAAAGGATAACTTTAATAAAATTTGACATATAGTTATCTTGAATTCTTTTACTGGTTAAAAACATAATGTTGCATAATAATAAATGATTATTTTAGAAAATTAAAAAATACAAAAAAGGGAACAGAAGATAACCAGTTATCCTAATGAGAAATAAACTTTGTTAACATATTATTTCATGTTGTCCAGTATTTCATATATAATGGAGATCCAACTAGTTTCTTTTAATCTTTTTTCTCATTGGAGAACCAATCACAATTTAAAGAAGGAAATAAAAATACTACAAACTGCTTTCAAGCACAGTTTCACCCAGGGTAGAAAAATATTTTTATATGTATCTGTTAAATTTGCATTGTAAACCTTGTCAGTCTTGATCATTGACATATAACTTGTGACTCTTGGCATTTACCCTTACAAGTGGCATGTCTACACAGAGCTATTTTAGGTATTGAGAGGAGAAAGACGACCCAGTTGAGATAAAGTGTCAGGAGTGGTCATGATAATTTTTTATCTAGACTGAGTGGCTGGACAGTGACACTTCTGATAAATCTGTGAAAGTTTATTGAGAATTCAGAATTGAAGGGGCCATTTAAAGGACAAAGGGATACATTTATGTATACAAAGGATTGAGAAGGACACATGATATATTTTTTGAAAAGAGTAAAATGTTAAAAGGGTAGATTTGTAGTCTGAGACTTCTTTTAAATATTGTAATATTTATGACACCATATGCATAGGAATAGGAACATAGTATTTGGAGTTAGACAGGAATGTGTCCAAATTTTGACTTTACTTCTTACATCTGTACAAATGGGAGCATGTCATTTAATTTCTCCATCTTGGCTTAATTTACTCTTTAAAATGAGATTATTAATAAGACCTCCTTATTGAATTGTTGTAATAATTAAATGAGATTTGTGTAAATAGCTTAATACAGTGAGTGACAGAGTAAATGATACATGAACGATACACATAGCTATGGAGATATTTCTTTCACAATTGTTTCTCCTACTTGAATTGATTGTACCTCATAAACAGGTATAATCTGTCCCCCTATATTGCTGATCTTACGTTAAAATTCATAAGTTGTTTAATTCATATGTGATATTACAGATCTGTAG